>NW_026114781.1:0-162764 GCF_025201925.1 Gopherus flavomarginatus | reverse complement strand
AACCATAGCTCCAGGGACGTAACCCCTGGGGGCCCCAACACCAGCTCCAGGGGCCCAACCCCTGAGCGCCCGAACAATATCTTCAGGGGCCGAATTCCTCGGGGCCCCAACACTAGCTCCAGGGGCCCAACCCCTGACCGCCCGAATAATAGCTCCAGGGGCCTAACCCCTGGAGGATCCCACCCCAGCTCCAAGGGCCCAACCCCTGGGGGCCCCAACACCAGCTCCAGGGGCCCAACAACTGAGAGCCCATACCATAGCTCCAGGAGCCTAACCCCCGTAGGTCCCAACCCCAGCTCCAGGGGCCCAACCCTTGGGGCCCTCGACCCGAGCTCCAGGGGCCCAAACCATGAGCGTCCTAACCATAGCTCCAGGGGCCAAACCCCTGGAAGCCTCAACACCAGCTCCAGGGACCGAACCCCTGGAGGCCCCAACACCAGCTCCAGGAGCCCAACCCTTGAGCGCCCGAATCATAACTCCAGGGGCCCAACCCCTGAGCGCCCGAACCATAGCTTCAGGGGCCTAACCCCTGGGGCCCCAACACCAGCTCCAGGGGCCCAAACCCTGGGGGCCCCAACACTAGCTCCAGGTTCCCAACCCCTGAGCTCCTGAACAATACCTCCAGGGGACTAACCCCTGGGGGCCCAAACACCAGCACCAGGGGCCCAACCCCTGAGCGCCCGAACCATAGCTCCAGCGGCCAAACCCCAGGGGGCCCCAACACCAGATCCTGGGGCCTAACCCCCTGTGGCCCCAACCCCAGCTCCAGGGGCCCAACCCCTGGGGGCCCAAACACCAGCTCCAGGGGCCCAACCCCTGAGCGCCCGAACCATAGCTCCAGGGGCCTAACCGCTGGGGGACCCAACACTAGCTCCAGAGGCCCAACCCTGAGCGCCCGAACAATACCTCCAGGGGCCTAAACCCTTGGGGCCCCAAGACTAGCTCCAGGGTCGCAACCCCTGAGCGCCCGAACCATAGCTCCAGGGGCCTACCCCTGGTGACCCCAAGCCCAGCTCCAGGGGCCCAACCCCTGGGGGCCCCAACTCCAGCTCCAGGGGTCCAACCCCTGGAGTCCCCAACACCAGCTCCAGGGGCCCAACCACTGAGCGCCCGAACCATTGCTCCAGGGGCCTAACCCCTGGGTCCGCAACACCAGCTCCAGGGGCCCAACCCCTGGGGGCCCCCACACCTGCTCCAGGGGCCCAAGGCCTGAGCGCCCGAACCATAGCTCCAGGGGACTAACCCCTGGGGGCCCCAACACCAGCTCCAGGAGCCCAACCCCTGAGCGCCCGAATCATACCTCCAGAGGCCTAAGCCCTGGGGCCCCCACCCCAGCTCCAAGCGTCCAACCCCTGAGTGCCTGAAACATAGTTTCAGGGGCCTAACCCCTGGGGCCCCCACCCCAGCTCCAAGGGCCCAACCCCTGAGCGCCCGAACCATAGCTCTAGGGGCCTAACCCCTGGGGGTCCCCACCCCAGCTCCAAGGGCCCAACCCCTGAGCGCCTGAAACATAGCTCCAGGGGCCTAACCCCTGGGGGCCCCAACCCCAGCTCCGGTGGCCCAACCCCTGGGGGCCCCAACACCAGCTCCAAGGGCCCAACCCCTGGGGCCCTCGACCACAGCTCCAGGGGCCCAACCCCTGAGTGCCCGAACCATAGCTCCAGGGGCCTAACCCCCGGGGGCCGCAACCCCAGGTCCAAGGGCCCAAGCCCTGAGCGCCCGAACCATAGCTCCAGGGGCCTAACCCCTGGGGGCCCCAACACCAGCTCCATGGGCCGAACCCCTCGGGGCCCCAACACCAGCTCCAAGGTCCGAACCCCTGAGCGCCCGAAACAGAGCTCCAGGGGCCCAACCCCTGAGCGCCCGAACCATAACTTCAGGGACCTAACCCCTGGGGGCCCCAAGATCAGCTCCAGGGGCCAAACCCCTGGGGGCCCCAGCACCAGCTCCAGGGTCCGAAACACTGGGGGCCCCAACACCGGTTCCAGGGGACCAACCCCTGGGGGCCCCAATGCCAGCTCCAGTGGCCCAACACCTGGGGGCCCCAACACCAGCTCCAGGGGCCCAACCCCTGAGCGCCCTAACCATACCTCCAAGGGCCTAACCCCTGGACTCCCCAATCCCAGTTCCAAGGGTCCAACCCCTGAGCGCCCGAACTTTAGCTCCAGGAGCCTTACCCCCGGGGGCCCCAACCTCAGTTCCAAGGGCCCAACCCCTGAGCGCCCGAAAGATAGCTCCAGTGGCCTAACCCCCGGGGGGCCCAACCCAAGCTCCAGGGGCCCAAACCCTGGAGGCACAAACACCAGATCCAGGACCCCAACCCCTGAGCGCCCGAACCATAGCTCCAGGGGCCTAACCCTTAGGGGCCCCAACCCCAGCTCGAAGGGCCCAACCTCTGAGCTCCCGAAGCATAGCTCCAGGGGCCTAACCCCTGGGGGCCCAAACCCCAGCTCCAAGGGCCCAACCTCTGAGCTCCCGAAGCATAGCTCCAGGGGCCTAACCCCCGGAGGACCCAAACCCAGCTCCAGGAGCACAACCCCTGGGGGCCCCAACACCAGCTCCAGGAGCCCAACCCCTGGAGGCCCCAGCACCGGCTGCAGGGGCCCAACCCCTGAGCGCCCGAACCATAGCTCCAGGGGCCAAACCCCTGAGCGTCCTAACCATAACTCCAAGGGCCTAACCCCTGGGCGCCCCAACCCCAGTTCCAAGAGTCAAACCCCTGAGCTCCCGAACCATTGCTCAAGGGGCCCAACCCCTGGGGGACCCAACACCAGCTCCAGGGACCCAACCCCTGAGCACCCGAACCATAGCTCCAGGGGCCTAACCCCCGGGGGCCCCAACCCCAGCTCCAGGGGCCCAACCCCTGGGGCCCCAACACCAGCTCCAGGGGCTCAACCCCTGTGCGCCCGAACCATGGCTCCAGGGGCCTAACCCCTAGGGACCGAACACCAGCTCCAGGGGCCCAACCCCTGAACCCCCGAACAATACCTCCAGGGCCATAACCCCTGGGTCCCCAACACCAGCTCCAGGGGCCTAACCCCTGGGGGCCCCAACACCAGCTCCAGGGGCCCAGCCCCTGAGCGCCCGAACCATAGCTTCAGGGGCCTAACCCCTGGGGGCCCCAACACAAGCTCCAGGGGCCCAACGGCTGAGCGCCGGAACCATAGCTCCAGTGGCCTAACCCCTTGGGGCCCCAACCCCAGCTCCAGGGGCCCAACCCCTGAGCGCCCGTCACATCGCTCCAGGGGCCCAACCCATGGGGGCCGCAACACCAGCTCCAGGGGCTCAACCCCTGAGTGCCCTAACCACAGCTCCAGGGGCCTAACCCCTGGGAGCTCCCACCCCAGATCCAAGGGCCCAAACCCTGAGCGCCAGAACCATAGCTCCAGGGTCCTAATCCCTGGGTGTCCCCACCTCAGCTCCAAGGGCCCAACCCCTGCGCGCCCGAACCATAGCTCCAGTGGCCTCACCCCTGGGGGCACCAACACCAGATCTAGGGGCCCAACCGCTGGGGGCCCCAACACCAGCTCTAGTGGCCCAACCCCTGGGGGACATAACACCAACTCCTGGGGCCTAACCCCTGAGCGCCCTAACCATAGCTCCAATGGCCTAGCTCCTGGACTCCCCTATCCCAGCTCCAAGGGTCCAACCCCTGAGCACCCGAACCATAGCTTCAGAGGCCTTACCCCAGGGGGCCCCAACCACAGCTCCAGGGGTTCAACCCGTGGGGGCTCCAACACCAGCTCCAGGGGCCCAACCCCTGAGCGCCCGAACCATAGCTCCAGGGGCCTAAACCCTAGGAGCCCCAACCTCAGCTCGAAGGGCCCATCCCCTGAGCGCCCGAACCAAAGCTACAGGGGCCTAACCCGTGGGGTCCCCAACCGCAGCTCCAAGGGCCCAACCCCTAAGCGCCCGAACCATAGCTCCAGGGGCCTAACCCCTGGGGGCCCCTACCCCAGCTCCAGGGGCCCAACCGCAGAGCGCCCGAACTATAGCTCCAGGGGCCTAACCCCCAGGGGTCCCAACCCCAACTCCAGGGGCCCAACCCCTGGGGCTCTCGACCCCAGCTCCAGGGGCCCAACCCCTGACCGCCGTACCATAGCTCCAGGGGCCTAACCACCGGGGGCCCCAACCCCAGCTCAAAGGGCCCAACCCCTGAACGCCAGAACCATAGCTCCAGGGGCTTAACCCCCGGGCGCTGAAACACCAGCTGCAGGGGCCGAACCCCTGGAGGCCCCAACACCAGCTGCAGGGGCCCAAACCCTGAGCGCCCGAACCACTGCTCAAGGGGCCCCACCCCTGAGCGCCCGAACTATACCTCCAGGGGTCTAACCCCTCGGGGCCGAAGCACCAGCTCCAGGGACCCAACACCTGAGCGCCCGAACCATAGCTCCAGGGGCCTAACGCCTGGGGGCCCGAAACATAGCTCCAGGGGCCTAACCCCTGGGGGCCTCAACCCCAGCTAAAGGGGCCCAACCCCTGGGGTCCCCAACACCAGCTCCAGGGGCCCAACCCCTGAGCGCCCGAATCATAGCTCCAGGGGCCTAACCCCCGGGGGCCCCAACCCCAGCAACAAGGGCCCAACCCCTGGGGGCCCCAACACCAGCTCCAAGAGCCCAACCCCTGAGCGCCTGAACCATAGCTCCAATGGCCTAATCCCCGGGGGACCCAAACCCAGCTCCAGGGGCCTAACCCCTGGGGGCCCCAACAGCAGCTCCAGGGGCCCAACCCCTGAGTGCCCGAACCATAGCTCCAGGGGCCGAAACCCTGAGCGCCCGAACCATAGCTCTAGGGCCCTAATCCCTGGGGCCCCAAAACCAGTTCCAGGGGTCCAATCCCTGGGGGCCCCAACACCAGCTCCAGGGGCCTAACCCCTGAGCGCCCGAACCATAGTTCCAGGGCCTAACCCCTGGGGGCCCCAACCCCAGCTCCAAGGGCCTAACCCCTGAATGCCCGAACCATAGCTCCAGTGGCCTAACCCCTGGGGGCCTCAACCCCTGCTCCAGGGGCCCAACCCCTGGGGGCCCCAACACCAGCTGCAGGGTCCCAACACCTGAGCGCCCGAACCAAAGCTCCAGGGGCCTAACTCCTGGGGCCCAAACACCAGTTCCAGAGTCCCAACAACTGGGGGCCCCAACACCAGCTCCAGGGGCCAAAAACCTGAGCGCCCGAACCATAGCTCGAGAGCCCAAACCCCTGGGGGCTCCCACCCCAGCTCCAAGGGCCAATACCCAGAGCGCCTGAAAAATAGCTGCAGGGGCCTAACCCCTGGGGGCCCCCACTCCAGCTCCAAGGGTCCAAACCTTGAGCGCCCGAACTGTAGCTCCAGGGACCTAACCTCTGGGAGCCCCAACACGAGGTCAAGGGGCCCAACCCCAGGGGGCCCCAACACCACCTCCAGTGGCCCAATCCCTGAAGGCCAGAACCATAGCTCCAGGGGCCCAACCCCTGAGCGCACTAACCATAGCTCCAGGTTCCTAACCCCTGGGGGCCCCAACACCAGCTCCAGGGGCCCAACCCCTGAGCGCTTGAACCATAGCTCCAGTGCCCTAACCCCTGGGGGCCCCAACACCAGCTCCAGGAGCCCAACCCCTGGGTGCCCCATCACCAGCTCCAGGAGCTCCACCCCTGGGGGCCCCAACAGCAGCTCCAGGGGCC
The DNA here is from genome assembly GCF_025201925.1 of Gopherus flavomarginatus. NCBI lineage: Eukaryota > Metazoa > Chordata > Testudines > Testudinidae > Gopherus > Gopherus flavomarginatus. The sequence goes on along the minus strand of NW_026114781.1, from coordinate 157,106 downwards.
CAACCCCTGAGGGCCCCAACACCAGCTCCAGGAGATCAACCCCTGGGGGCCCCAACACGACCTCCAGGGGCCCAACCCCGGAGCGACTGAGCCATAGCTCCAGGGGCCCAACCCCTGAGCGCCCTAACCATAGCTCCAAGGGCCTAAGCTCTGGGCTCCCAAAACCCAGCTCCAAGGGTCCAAACCCTGAGCGCCCGAACCATAGTTCCAGGGGCCTAACCCCTGGGGGGATCAACCCCAGCTCCAGGGGCCCAACCCTTGGGGGCCCCAACACCAGCTCCAGGGGCCCAACCCCTGAGCGCTCGAACTATTGCTCCAGGGGCCCAACCCCTGAGCGCCCGAACTATACCTCCAGGGGTCTAACCCCTCGGGGCCGAAGCACCAGCTCCAGGGACCCAACACCTGAGCGCCCGAACCATCGCTCCAGGGGCCTAACGCCTGGGGGCCCGAAACATAGCTCCAGGGGCCTAACCCCTGGGGGCCTCAACCCTAGCTAAAGGGGCCCAACCCCTGGGGTCCCCAACACCAGCTCCAGGGGCCCAACCCCTGAGCGCCCGAATCATAGCTCCAGGGGCCTAACCCCCGGGGGCCACAACCCCAGCTCCAAGGGCCCAACCCCTGGGGGCCCCAACACCAGCTCCATTAGCCCAACCCCTGAGCTCCCGAACCATAGCTCCAATGGCCTAACCCCCGGGGGACCCAAACCCAGCTCCAGGGGCCTAACCCCTGGGGGCCCCAACAGCAACTCCGGGGGCCCAACCCCTGAGTGCCCGAACCATAGCTCCAGGGGCCGAAACTCTGAGCGCCCGAACCATAGCTCTAGGGCCCTAACCCCTGGGGCCCCAAAACCAGTTCCAGGGGCCCAACCCCTGGGGGCGCCAACACCAGCTCCAGGGGCCTAACCCCTGAGCGCCCGAACCATAGTTCCAGGGGCCTAACCCCTGGGTGCCCCAACCGCAGCTCCAAGGGCCTAACCCCTGAATGCCCGAACCATAGCTCCAGTGGCCTAACCCCTGGGGGCCTCAACCCCTGCTCCAGGGGCCCAACCCCTGGGGGTCCCAACACCAGCTGCAGGGTCCCAACCCGTGAGCACCCGAACCAAAGCTCCAGGGGCCTAACTCCTGGGGCCCAAACACCAGTTCCAGGGTCCCAACCCCTGGGGGCCCCAACACCAGCTCCAGGGGCCAAACCCCTAAGCGCCCGTACCATAGCTCGAGAGCCCAAACCCCTGGGGGCTCCGACCCCAGCTCCAAGGGCCAAAACCCAGAGCGCCTGAAAAATAGCTGCAGGGGCCTAACCCCTGGGGGCCCCCACTCCAGCTCCAAGGGTCCAACCCTTGAGCGCCCGAACTGTAGCTCCAGGGACCTAACATCTGGGAGCCCCAACACGAGGTCCAGGGGCCCAACCCCTGGGGGCCCCAACACCACCTCCAGTGGCCCAATCCCTGAAGGCCAGAACCATAGCTCCAGGGGACCAACCCCTGAGCGCACTAACCATAGCTCCAGGTTCCTAACCCCTGGGGGCCCCAACACCAGCTCCAGGGGCGCAACCCCTGAGCGCCTGAACCATAGCTCCAGTGCCCTAACCCCTGGGGGCCCCAACACCAGCTCCAGGAGCCCAACCCCTGGGTGCCCCATCACCAGCTCCAGGAGCTCAACCCCTGGGGGCCCCAACACCAGCTCCAGGGGCCCAACCCCTGGGGGCCCCAACACCAGCTCCAGGAGCCCAACCCCTGGGTGCCCCATCACCAGCTCCAGGAGCTCAACCCCTGGGGGCCCCAACACCAGCTCCAGGGGCCCAACCCCTGGGGGCCCCAACACCAACTCCAGGAGCCCAACCCCTGAGCGCCCGAATCATAGCTCCAGGGGCCTAACCCCCGGGGGCCCCAACCCCAGCTCCAAGGGCCCAACCCCTGGGGGCCCCAACACCAGCTCCAGGAGCCCAACCCCTGAGCGCCCGAACCATAGCTCCAATGGCCTAACCCCCGGGGGACCCAAACCCAGCTCCAGGGGCCTAACCCCTGGGGGCCCCAACAGCAGCTCCGGGGGCCCAACTCCTGAGTGCCCGAACCATAGCTCCAGGGGCCGAAACCCTGAGCTCCCGAACCATAGCTCTAGGGCCCTAACCCATGGGGCCCCAAAACCAGTTCCAGGGGCCCAACCCCTGGGGGCGCCAACACCAGCTCCAGGGGCCAAACCCCTGAGCGCCCGTACCATAGCTCGAGAGCCCAAACCCCTGGGGGCTCCGACCCCAGCCCCAAGGGCCAAAACCCAGAGCGCCTGAAAAATAGCTGCAGAGGCCTAACCCCTGGGGGCCCCCACTCCAGCTCCAAGGGTCCAACCCTTGAGCGCCCGAACTGTAGCTCCAGGGACCTAACATCTGGGAGCCCCAACACGAGGTCCAGGGGCCCAACCCCTGGGGGCCCCAACACCACCTCCAGTGGCCCAATCCCTGAAGGCCAGAACCATAGCTCCAGGGGCCCAACCCCTGAGCGCACTAACCATAGCTCCAGGTTCCTAACCCCTGGGGGCCCCAACACCAGCTCCAGGGGCGCAACCCCTGAGCGCCTGAACCATAGCTCCAGTGCCCTAACCCCTGGGGGCCCCCACTCCAGCTCCAAGGGTCCAACCCTTGAGCGCCCGAACTGTAGCTCCAGGGACCTAACATCTGGGAGCCCCAACACGAGGTCCAGGGGCCCAACCCCTGGGGGCCCCAACACCACCTCCAGTGGCCCAATCCCTGAAGGCCAGAACCATAGCTCCAGGGGCCCAACCCCTGAGCGCACTAACCATAGCTCCAGGTTCCTAACCCCTGGGGGCCCCAACACCAGCTCCAGGGGCGCAACCCCTGGGTGCCCCATCACCAGCTCCAGGAGCTCAACCCCTGGGGGCCCCAACACCAGCTCCAGGGGCCCAACCCCTGGGGGCCCCAACACCAGCTCCAGGAGATCAACCCCTGGGGGCCCCAACACGACCTCCAGGGGCCCAACCCCTGAGCGACTGAGCCATAGCTCCAGGGGCCCAACCCCTCAGCGCCCGAACCATAGCTCCAGTGGCCTTACCCCTGGGTGCCCCAACACCAGCTCCAGGGGCTCAAGCCCCGGGGGGCCCCAACACCAGCTCCAGTGGCCCAACCCCTGGGGGCCCGAACACCAGCTCCAGGGGCCCAACCCCTGAGCGCCCTAACCATAGCTCCAAGGGCCTAAGCTCTGGGCTCCCCAAACCCAGCTCCAAGGGTCCAAACCCTGAGCGCCCGAACCATAGTTCCAGGGGCCTAACCCCTGGGGGCCTCAACCCCAGCTCCAGGGGCCCAACCCTTGGGGGCCCCAACACCAACTCCAGGGGCCCAACCCCTGAGCGCCCGAACCATAGCTCCAGGGGCCTAAGCCCTGGGGTCTCCAACCCCAGCTCCAAGGGCCCAACCCGTGAGCGTCCGAACCATAGCTACAGGGGCCTAACCCCTGGCGGCCGCAAACTCAGCAACAAGGGCCCAACCCCTAAGCACTCGTACCATAGCTCCAGGGTCCTAAGCTCTGGGCTCCCCAAACCCAGCTCCAAGGGTCCAAACCCTGAGCGCCCGAACCACAGTTCCAGGGGCCTAACCCCTGGGGGCCTCAACCCCAGCTCCAGGGGCCCAACCCTTGGGGGCCCCAACACCAGCTCCAGGGGCCCAACCCCTGAGCGCCAGAACTATTGCTCCAGGGGCCCAACCCCTGAGCGCCCGAACTATACCTCCAGAGGTCTAACCCCTCGGGGCCGAAGCACCAGCTCCAGGGACCCAACAACTGAGCGCCCGAACCATAGCTCCAGGGGCCTAACGCCTGGGGGCCCGAAACATAGCTCCAGGGGCCTAACCCCCGGGGGCCTAAACCCCAGCTAAAGGAGCCCAACCCCTGGGGTCCCCAACACCAGCTCCAGGGGCCCAACCCCTGAGCGCCCGAATCATAGCTCCAGGGGCCTAACCCCCGGGGGCCCCAACCCCAGCTCCAAGGGCCCAACCCCTGGGGGGCCCAACACCAGCTCCAGGAGCCCAACCCCTGAGCGCCCGAACCATAGCTCCAATGGCCTAACCCCCGGGGGACCCAAACCCAGCTCCAGGGGCCTAACCCCTGGGGGCCCCAACAGCAGCTCCAGGGGCCCAACCCCTGAGAGCCCGTAGTATCGCTCCAGGGGACTAACCCCCGGGGGCCCAAACCCCAGCTCCAAGGGCCCAACCCCTGAGCACCCGAAACTTAGCTCCAGGGGCTTAACCCCTGGGGACCCCAACACCAGCTCCAGGGGCCCAACCCCTGGGGGCCCCAACAGCAGCTCCAGGGGCCCTACCCCTGAGCGCGTGAACCATAGCTCCAGAGGCGCAACCCCTGAGCGCCCGAACCATAGTTCCAGGGGCCTAACCCCTGGGGGCCACAACACCAGCTACAGGGGCCCAAGCCCTGAGCGCCAGAACAATACCTCAAGGGGCCTAACCCCTGGGGGCCCCAACACGAGCTCCAGGGGCCCAACCCCTGAGCGCCCGAACCATACCTCCAGTGGCCTAACCCCTGGGGCCCCAACCCCAGCTCCAGGGGCCCAACCCCTGAGCGCTCGAAACATAGCTCCAGGGGCCTAACCCCTGGGGGCCCCATCCCCAGCTCCAGGGGCCCAACCCCTGGGGGCCTCAACAGCTGCTCCAGGGGCCCAACCCCTGAGCACCCGAACCATAGCTCCAGGTGCCGAACCCCCGGGGGCCCCAACCCCAGCTGCAGGGGCCCAACCCCTAGGGGCCCCAACACTAGCTCCAGGGGCCCAACCCCTGTGCGCCCGAACCATAGCTCCAGGGGCCTAACCCCTGGGGCCCCAGCACCAGCTCCAGGGGCCCAACCCCTCGGGGCCCCAACATCAGCTCCACGGGCCCAAACCCTGAGCTCCCGAACAATACCTCCAGGGCTCTAACCCCTGGGGGCCCCAACACCAGCTCCAGGGACCCAACCCCTGAGCACCCGAAACATAGCTCCAGGGGTCTAACCCCTGGGGGCCTCCACCCCAGCTCCAATTGCCCAACCCCTGAGCGCACGAACCATAACTCCAGGGGCCCAACCCCTGATCGCCCGAACCATAGCTCCAGGGGTCTAACCCCTGGGGTCCCAACACCAGCTCCATGGGCCCAACCCCTGGGGGCCCGAACACCAGCTCCAGGGGCCCTACCCCTGAGCGCCAGAACCATAGCTCCAGGGGCGTAACCCCTGGGGGCCTAAACACCAGCTCCAGGGGAACAACCCCTCTACGCCGGAACCATAGCTCAAGTGGCCTAACCCCTTGGGGCCCCAACCCCAGCTCCAGGGGCCCAATCCCTGAGCGCCCGTTACATCGCTCCAGGGGCCTAACCCTTGGGGGCCCCAACCCCAGCTCCAGGGGCCCAACCCCGGGGGGCCCCAACACCAGCTCCAGGGGCCCAACCCCTGAGTGCCCGAACCATAGCTCCAGGGGCCTAAACCCCGGGGGCCCCAACCCCAGCTCCAGGGGCCCAACCGCTGGGGGCCCCAACACCAGCTCCAGGGGCCCAACCCCTGAGAACCCGAACCATAGCGCCAGGGGCCTAACTCCTGGGGCCCCAACACCAGCTCCAGGTGCCCAACCCCTGGGAGCCCCAACACCAGCTCCAAGCGCCCAACCCCTCAGCGTCCGAACCATAGCTCCAGGGGCCAGCCCCTGAGGCCCCAACAACAGCTCCAGGGGCCCAACCCCTGAGCGCCCGAGCCATAGCTCCAGGGGCCTAACCCCTGGGGGCCCCCACCGCAGCTCCAAGGACTCAACCCCTGAGCGCCCGAACCATAGCTCCAGGGGGCTAACCCCTGGGGGCCCCACCCAGGCTCCAAGGGCACAACCCCTGAGCGCCCGAACCATAGCTCCAGGGGCCTAACCGCTGGGGGAACCAACATCAGCTCCAGAGGACCAACCCCTGAGCGCCCAAACAATAGCTCGAGGGTTCTAACCCCCAGGGGCCCCAACCCCAGCTCCAGGGCCCCAACCGCTGGGGCCGTCGACCCCAGCTCTAGGGGACCAACCTCTGAACGCCCAAACCATAGCTCCAGGGGCCTAACCCCCGGGGGCCCCAACCCCAGCTCCAAGGGCCCAACCCCTGAGAGCCCGAACCATAGCTCCAAGGGCCTAACCCCTGGGGCTCCAACACCAGCTCCAGGGGCCGAACCCCTGGGGGCCCCAACACCAGCTCCAGGGGCCCAACCCCTGAGCGCCCGAACCATAGCTCCAGGGGCCTAACCCCTGGGGCCCCAACACCAGCTGCAGGGGCCTAAGCCCTGGGGGCCCGAACACCGGCTCCAGGGGACCAACCCCTGAGTGCCTGAACAATACCTCCAAGGGCCTTACCCCTGGGGGCCCCAACACAAGTTCCAGGGCCCAACCCCTGAGCGCCCGAACTATAGCTTTAGGGGCCTAAACCCTGGGGCCCCCAACACCAGCTCTAAGGGCCGAACCCCTGGGGGACCCCACTCCAGATCCAAGGGCCCATCCCCTGAGCGTCCGAACCATTGCTCCAGGGGCCTAAACCCTGGGGGCCGCAACCCCAGCTCCACGGGCCCAACCCAGGGGGCCCTAACACCAGCTCCAGGGGTCCAACCCCTGAGCGCCCGAACCATAGCTCCAGGGGCCTAACCCATGGGGGCCCCAACCGCAGCTCGAAGGGCTCAACGTCTGAGCGCCTGAACCATAGCTCCCGGGGCCTAACCCCCCGGGGCCCAAGCCCCAGGTCCAAAGGCCCAATCCCTGAGTGCCCGAACCATAGATCCAGGGGCCTAACCCCCGGGGGCCCCAACCCCAGCTAAAGGGGCACAACCCCAGGGGGCACTAACACCAGCTCCAGGAGTCCAACCCCTGGGGGCCCAAACACCAGCTCCAGGAGCCCAACCCCTGAGCGCCCAAACCATAGCTCCACGGGCCTAACCCCTAGGGGACCCAACGCAAGCTCCAGGGGCCCGACCCCTGAGCGCCCGAACAATACCTCCAGGGGCCTAATCACTTGTGGCCGCTACACCAGCTCCAGGGGACAAACCCCTGAGCTCCCGAACCATAGCTCCAGGGGCCTAACCCCTGGGGGACCCCACCCCAGCTCCAAGGGCTCAACCCCTGAGGGCCCGAACCATAGCTTCTGGGGCTTAACCCCTGGGGGCCCCAACCTCAGCTCCACGGGCCCAACCCCTGGGATCCCCTACATCAGCTCCAGGGGCCCAAACCCTGAGCGCCCCAACCCCAGCTCCAGAGGCCCAATCCCTGGGGCCCTCGACCCAAGCTCCAGGGGCCCAACCCCTGAGCGCCGTACCATAGCTCTAGGGGCCTAACCCCCGGGGGCCCCAACCCCAGCTCCAAGGTCCCAACCCCTGAGTGCCTGAACCATAGCTCCAGGGACTTAACCCCAGGGCGCCCCAACACCAGCTGCAGGGGACGAACCCCTGGGGGCCCCAACACCAGCTCCAGGGGCCCAAACCCTGAGCGCCCGAACCATAGTTCCAGGGGCCCAACCCCTGAGCGCCCGAGCAGTACCTCCAGACGCCTAACCCCTCGAGGCAAAAACACCAGCTCCAGGGGCCCAACACCTGACCGCCCGAACCATAGCTCCAGGGGCCTAACACCTGGGGGCCCGAAACATAGGTCCAGGGGCCTAACCCCTGGGGGTCCCAACCCCAGCTCCAGGGGCCCAACCCGTGGGGTCCCCAACACCAGCTCCAGAGGCCCAACCCCTGAGCGCCCGAATCATAGCTCCAGGGGCCTAACCCCCGGGGGCTCCAACCCCACCTCCAAGGGCCCAACCCCTGGGGGCCCCAACACCAGCTCCAGGGGCCCAACCCCTGGTGGCCCCAACACCAGCTCCGGGGGCCCAACCCCTGAGTGCCCGAACCATAGCTCCAGAGGCCCAAAACCTGAGCGCCCGAACCATAGCTCTAGGGCCCTAACACCTGGGGGCCCCAACACGAGCTCCAAGGGCCGAACCCATGAGCGTCCGAACCGTAGCTCCATCGGCCTAACCCCCGGGGGCCCCTATCCCAGCTCCAGGGGCCGAACCCCTGGGAGCCCCAACACCAGATACAGAGGCCCAACCCCTGAGCACCCGAACCATAGCTCCAGGGGCCTAACCCCATGGGGGCCCCAACACCAGCTCCAAGGGCCGAAACCCTGAGCGCCCGAACCATAGCTCCAGGGGCCTAACCCCCGGAGGCCCTACCCCCAGCTCCGTTGGCCCAAACCCTGGGGGCCCCAAGACCTGCTCCAGCACCCCAACCCCTGGGAGCCCCAACACCAGCTCCAGGGGCCCAACCCCTGAGCGCCCGAATCATAGCTCCAAGGGCCCAACACCTGAGCTCCCGAACCATAGCTCCAGTGGCCTCACCCCGGAGGCCCCAACACCAGCTCCAAGGGCCCAATCCCTAGGGGCCCCAACACCAGCTCCAGTGGCCCAACCCCTGGGGACCCCAACACCACCTCCAGGGGCCCAAACCCTGAGCGCCCGAACCAGAGCTCCAGGGGCCTCACCCCTGGGGGCCCCAACACCAACAACAGGGGCCTAACGCCTGGTGGCCCCCACCCCAGCTCTAAGGGCCCAACCCCTGAGCACCCGAGGCATTGCTCCAGGGGCCTACCCCTGGGGGCCCCAAGCCCAGCTCCAGGGGCCCAACCCCTGGGTGCCCTAACACCAGTCCAGGAGCCCAACCCCTGAGCGCCCGAACCATAGCTCCAGGCGCCTAACCCCTGGGGCCCCAACACCAGCTACAGGGGCCCAACCAGTGGGGGCCTCAACACCAGCTTCAGGGGCCCAAACCCTGAGCGCCCGAACCATAGCTCCAGGGGCCTAACCCCTGGGTTCCCCAACAAAAGCTCCAGGGGCCCAACCCCTGAGCGCCCGAACAATATCTCCAGGGGTCTAACCACTGGGGGCCCCAACAGCAGCTCCAGGGGCTCAAACCCTGAGAGCCCGAACCATAGCTACAGGGGCCTATCCCCTGGTGGCCCCCACCCGCAGCTCCAAGGGCCCCACCCCTGAGCGCCCGAAAGATAGCTCCAGGGGCCTAACCCCCGCGGGGCCCAACCCAAGCTCCAGGGGCCCAAACCCTGGGGGCCCCAACACCAGCTCCAAGGGCCCAAACCCTGAGCGCCCGAACCATAGCTCCAGGGGCCTAACTCCTGGGGTCCCCTACCCCAGCTCCAGGGGCCCAACCCCTGGGGGCCCCAACACCAGCTCAACGGGCCCAACCCCTGAGCGCCCGAACTATAACTCCAGGGGCCTAATCCCCGGGGGCCCCAACCCAAGCTCCAGGGTCCCAACCCCTGGGGACCTCGACCCCAGCTTCAGGGGCCCAACCCCTGAGCGCCCGAACCATAACTCCAGGGGCCTAACCCCCGGGGCCCGAACCCGAGCTCCAAGGGCCCAAAGCCTGAGCGCCCGAACCAAAGCTCCAGGGGCCTAACCCCTGGGGGCCCCAACACCAGCTCCAGCGGTCCATCCCCTGGAGGTCCCAACACCAGCTCCAGGGTCCCAACCCAAGAGCACCCGAACCATAGCTCCAGGGTCCGAACCCCTGAGCGCCCGAGCCATAGCTCCAGGGGCCTAACCCCTGGGGCCCCAATACCAACTCCAGGGGCCCAACCACTGGGGGCCCCAACACCAGCTTCTGGGGCCCAACCCCTAAGCGCCCGAACCACAGCTCCATGGGCTTAACGCCTGGGGGCCGCAACACCAGCTCCAGGGGCCCGACCCCTGAGCGCCCGAACAATACCTCCAGGGGTCTAACCCCTGGGGGCCCCAACACCAGCTTCATGGGCCAAACCCATTAGCGCCCGAACCATAGCTCCAGGGGCCTAACCCCTGGGGGCCGCCACTCCAGCTCGAAGGGCCCAACCTCTGAACCCCCGAAGGATAGCTCCAGGGGCATAACCCCTGGGGGCCTCAACACCAGCTCCAGGGGCGCAACCCTGGGGGCCCCAACAGCACCTCCAGGGGCCCAAACCCTCAGCGCCCGAACCATAGCTCCAGGGGCCTATCCCCCGGGGGCCCCAACCCCAGCTCCAGGGGCCCAAACCCTGAGCGCCCGAACCGTAGCTCCAGAGGCCTAACCTCTGGGGGCCCAAACACCAGCTCCAGGGGCCAAACGCCTTGGGGCCCCAATACCAGCTAAAATGGCCAAACCCCTGAGCGCCCGAACCATAGCTCCTGGGGCCTAACCCCTGGGGCCCCAATACCAGCTCCAGGGGCCCAACCCGTGGGTGCCCCAACAGTAATTCCAGGGGCCCAACCCCTGAGCCCCCGAACAATATCTCCAGGGGCCTAACCCCTGGGGGCCCCAACACCAGCTCCAGGGGCACGAACCCTGAGCGCCCGAACCATAGTTCCAGGAGCCTAACCCCTGGGGGTTCTCACACCAGATCCAAGGGCCCAAACCCTGAGCGCCAGAACCATAACTCCAGGGGCCTAATCCCTGGGTGTCCCCACCTCAGCTCCAAGGGCCCAACCCCTGAGCGCCCGAACCATAGCTCCTGGGGCCTAACCAATGGGGGCCCCAACCCCAGCTCCAGGGGCCCAACCCCTGGGGGCCCCAACAGCAGCTCCGGGGGCCCAACCCCTGTGCATCCGAACCATAGCTTCAGGGACCTAACCCCCGGTGGCCCCAACCCCAGCTCCAGGGGTCAACCCCTGGGGCGGTCGACCCGAGCTCCAGGGGCCGAACCCCTGAGCGCCCGAACAATAGCTCCAGGGGCCTAACCCCCGGGGGCCCCAACCCCAGTTCCAAGGGCCCAACCCCTGAGCGCCCGAATCATAGCTCCAAGGGCCTAACCCTAGGGGCCCCAACATCAGTTCCAGGGGCCCAGCCCCTGAGCGCCCGAACCATAGCTCCAGGGGCCGAACTCCTGGGGGCCCCAACACCAGCTCCAGGGGCCCAACCCCTGAGCGTCCGAACCATAGCTCCAGGGACCTATCCCCTGGGGCGCCAACACCAGCTCCAGGGGCTAAATCCCTGGGGGCCCCAACACCAGCTCCAAAGGCCCAACCCCTGAGCGCCCGAACCATAGCTCCAGGGGCCGAACTCCTGGGGGCCCCAACACCAGCTCCAGGGCCCCAACCCTTGAGCGCCCGAACAATACCTCCAGGGGCCTAATCCCTGGAGGCCCCAACACCAGCTCCAGGGGCCTAACCCCTGAGCTCCCGAACCATAGCTCCACGGGCCGAACCCCTGGGGGCCCCAACACCAGCTCCAGGGGCCCAACCCCTGGGGCCCTCGACCCCAGCTCCAAGAGCCCAAACCCTGAGTGCCCGAACCATAGCTCCAGGGGCCTAACCCCCAGGGGCCCCAACCCCAGCTCTAGGAGACCAACCCCTGGGAGCCCCAACACCAGATTCAGGGGCCCAACCCCTGAGTGCCCGAGCCATAGCTCCAGGGGCCTAACCCCCAGGGGCCACAACCCCAGCTCTAGGGGACCAACCCCTGGGAGCCCCAACACCAGATTTAGGGGCCCAACCCCTTAGCGCCCGAACCATAGCTCCAGGGGCCTAACCCCTGGGGGCCTCAACCCCAGCTCCAGGGGCCCAACCCCTCGGGGCTCCAACATCAGCTCCATGAGCCCAATCCCTGGGGGCGCCAACACCAGCTTCAGGGGCCCAACCCCTGGGGACCCCAACCCCAGCTCCAAGGGCCCAACCCCTGAGCGCCCGAACCATAGCTCCAGGGGCCTAACCCCTGGGGGCTCGAACACCAGCTCCAGGGGCCCAACCCCTGGGGGACCTAACACCAGCTCCAGGGGCCCAACCCCTGGGGCCCTCGACCCCAGCTCCAAGGGTCCAACCCCTGACCGCCCGAACAATAGCTCCAGGGGCATAACCCCTGGGAGCCCCAACCCCAGCTCCAGGGGCCCAACCCCTGCGGGCCCCAACACCACCTCCAGGGGCGCAACCTCTGAGCGCCCGAACCATAGCTCCAGAGGCCTAACCCCCGGGGGCCCCAACCCGAGCTCCAGGGGCCCAACCTCTGGGGCCCTCGACCCCAGCTCCAGGGGCCAAACCCTTGAGCGCCCGAACCATAGCTACAGGGGCCTAAACCCTGGGGGCCCCAACCCCAGCTCCAAGGGCCTAACTCCTGAGTTCCCGAACCATAGCTCTAGAGGCCTAACCCCTGGGGTCCCCAACACCGGCTCCAGGGGCCCAACCCCTGGGGGCCCCAACAACAGCTCCAGGGGCCCAACCCCTGAGCGCCCGAACCATAGCTCCAGCGGCTTAACCCCTGGGGGCCTCAACACCAGCTCCACGGGCCCAACCCCTGAGCGCCCGTACCATAGCTCTAGGGGCGTAACCCCTGGGGGCCCCAACACCAGCTCCAGGGGCCCAACCCTGAGCGCCCAAACACTACCTCCAGGGGCTTAAACCCTGGGGGCCCCAATACCAGCTCCAGGGTCCCAATCCCTGAGCGCCCGAACCATAGCTCCAGGGGCCTAACCCCAGGGGGCCCCCACCCCAGCTCAAAGGGACCAACCCCTGAGCACCCGAGCCATAGCTCCAGGGGCCTAACCCCTGGAGGCCCCAAGCCCAGGTCCAGGGTCCCAACCACTGGGGGCCCCAACACCAGCTCCGGGAGACTAACCCCTGAGCGCCCGAACCATAACTCCAGGGGCCCAACCCCTTGGGGCCCTCACCCCAGCTCCAAGGGCCCAACACCTGAGCACCCGAACCATAGCTCCAGGGCCCTAACCCCTGGGGGCCCCAACACCAGCTCCAGGGGCCCAACCCCTGGGGGCCCCAACACAAGCTCAAGGGGCCAAACCCCAGAGAGCCCGAACCATAGCTCCAGGGGCCTCACCCCTGGGGGCCCCAACACCAGCTCCAGAGGCCCAACCTCTGGGGGCCTCAACACCAGCTCCAGGGGCCCAACCCCTGAGCTCCCGAACTATGGCTCCAGGGCCCCAAACCCTGGGGCCCTCGAACCCAGCTCGAGGGGCCCAACTCCTGAGACCACAAACCATAGCTCGAAGGGCCTAACCCCCGGGGGCCCCAAGCCCAGCTCCAAGGGCCCAACCCCTGAGCATCCGAACCGTAGCTCCCGGGGCCTAACCGCTGTGGGCCCCAACAGCAGCTCCAGGGGCCGAACCCCTGGGGGCCCCAACACTAGCTCCAGGGGCACAACCCCTGAGAGCTCGAACCATAGCTCCAGGGGCTCAACCCCTAAGCTCCCGAACCATAGCTCCAGGGTCCCAAACCCTGAGCGCCCGAACCATATCTACCGGGGCCTAATCCCTGGGGCCCCAACACCAGCTCCAGGGGCCTAACCCCTGGGGGACCCAACACCAGCTCCAAGGGCCCAACCCCTGAGCGCCCAAACCATAGCATCAGGGGCCAAACATCTTGGGGCCCCAACACCAGCTCCAGGGGCCCAACCCCTGAGCGCCTGAACCATAGCTCCAGGGGCCTAACCACTGGGGGCCCCAACACCAGCTCCAGGGGCCGAACCCCTGGGGGCCCCAACAGCAGCTCCAGAGGCCCAACACCTGAGAATCAGAACCATAGCTCCAGGGCCCCAACCCCTGAGCGCCTGAACCATAGCTCCAGGGAACTAACCCCTGGGGGCCCCAACACCAACTCCAGGGGCTGAACCCCTCAGCGCCCGAACCATAGCTACAGGGCCATAACCCCTGGGGGCCCCAACACTAGCTCCAGGATCCCAAACCCTGGGGGTCCCAACACCAGCTCCAGGAGCCCAACCCCTGGGGGCTAGAACACGAACTCCAGGGGCCCAACCCCTGGGGACCCCAATACCAGCTCCAGGAGCCCATCTCCTGGGGGCACCAACACCAGCTCCAGGGGTCCAACCCCTGAGCGTCCGAACCATAGCTCCAGGGGCCCAACCCCTGAGTGCCTGAACCATAGCTCCAGTGGCCTCACCCCTTGGGGCCCCAATACCAGCTCCAGGGGCCCAACCCCTGGGGGCCCCAACCGCAGCTCCAGGGGCCCAACCCCTGGGGGCCCCAACCCCAGCTCCAGGGGCCCAACCCCTGGGGGGCACAACACCAGCTCCAGGGGCCCAACAGCTGAGCGCCCGAACCATAGCTCCAGGGGCCTAACCCCCGGGGGCCCCAACCCCAGCTCCAGGAGCCGAAACCCTGGGGGCCCCAACACCAGCTTCAGGAGCCAAACCCCAGGGGGCCCCAACACCAGCTCCAGCGTCCCAACCCCAGAGCGCCCGAATCATAGCTCCAGGGGCCCAACCCCTGAGAGCCAGAACCATAGCTCCAAGGGCCTAACCCCTGGGCTCCCCAAACCCAGCTCCAAGGGTCCAACCCCTGAGTGCCCGAACCATAGCTCCATGGTGCTAACCCCTGGGGGCCCCAACCACAGCTCCAGGGGCCCAACCCCTGGGGGCCCCATCACCAGCTCCAGCAGCCGAACACCTGAGCGTCCGAACCATAGCTCCAGGGGCCTAACCCCTGGGGTCCCCCACACCAGCTCCAAGGGCCCAACCCCTGAGCTCCCGAACCATAGCTCCATGGTCCTAACCCCTGGGGGCCCCAACCACAGCTCTAGGGGCCCAACCCCTGGGGGTCCCAACACCAGCTCCAGTTGCCCAACCCCTGAACGCCCGAACCATAGCTCCATGGGCCTAACCCCCTGGGGCCGCAACCCCAGCTCCAGGGGCCCAACCCCTGGTGGCCCCAATACTAGCTCCAGGGGCCGAACCCCTAAGCGCACGAGCCATAGCTCCAGGGGCCTAACCCCCGGGGGCCCGAACCCCAGCTCCAGAGGCCCAACCCCTGGGGTCCTAAACACCAGCTCCAGGAGTCAAACCCCTGGGGCCCCAACACCAGCTCCAGGGGCCCAACCCGTGGGATCCCCAACACCAGCTGCAGGGGCTCAATCCCTGAGCGCCCGAATCATAGCTCCAGGGGCCTAACCCCCGGGGGCTCCAACCCCAGCTCCAAGGGCCCAACCCCTGGGGGCCTCAACACCAGATCCAGGGGCCCAACCCCTGGGGGCCCCAACACCAGCTCCAAGGGTCGAACCCATGAGCATCCGAACCATAGCTCCAGGGGCCTAACCCCTGGGGGCCCAAACCCCATCTCCAAGGGCCCAACCCCTGAGCGCCCGAACCATAGCTCCAGTTTACTAACCCCTAGGGGCCCCCACCAGAGCTCCAAGGGCCCAACCAATGAGCGCCCGAACCATAGCTCCAGGGGCCTAAACCCTAGGGGCCCGAACCTCAGCTCCAGGAGCCCAACCTCTGGGGGCCCCAACACCAGTTCCAGGGTCCCAACCCCTGAGCGCCCGAACTATAGCTCCAGGGGCCAAACCCCCGGGGGCCCCAACCCCAGCTCCAGGCGCCCAACATCTGGGGCCCTCGACCCCAGCTCAAAAGGCCCAACCCCTTGAGCGCCTGAACCATAGCTCCAAGTGCTTAACCCCCGGGGGCCCAAACCCCAGCTCCAAGGTCCCAACCCCTGAGCACCCGAACCATAGCTCCAGGGGCCTAACCCCTGGGGGCCCCAACACCAGCTCCAGGGGCTGAACCGCTGGGGGCCCCAACACTAGTTTCAGGGGCACAACCCCTGGGAGCCCGAACTATTGCTCCAGGGGCTCAACCCCTGAGCGCCCGAACCATAGCTCCAGGGGCCTAACCCCTGGGGTCCCAACACCAGCTCCAGGGGCCCAACCCCTGGGAGCCCCAACACTAGCTCCAGGGGCCCAACCCCTGAGCGCCCGAACCATAGCTCCAGGGTCCCAACCACTGAGCGCCCGAACCATAGCTACAGGGGCCTAACCCCTGGGGCCCCAACACCAGCTCCAGGGGCCCAACCCCTGGGGGACCCAACACCAGCTCCAAGGGCCCAACCCCAGAGCGCCCGAACCATAGCTCCAGGGGCCTAACCACTGGGGGCCCCAACACCAGCTCCAGGGGCCCATACCCTGAGCGCCCGAACCATAGCTCCAGGGGCCTAACCCCTGGGAGCCGACACCCCAGCTCCAAGGGCCCAACCCCTCGGCTCCCGAACCACAGCTCCAGGAGTCCAACCCCTGGGGGCCCCAACACCAGCTCCAGGGCTCAACCCCTGAGCGGCTGAACCATAGCTCCAGGGGCCTAACCCCTGAGGGCCCCAACACCAGTTCCAGGGTCCGAACCCCTGGGGTCCCCAACACCAGGACCAGGGGCCGAACCCCTGAGAACCCGAACCATATCTCAAGGGCCGCAACCCCTGAGCGCCCGAACCATAGCTACAGGGGCCTAACCCCTGGGGGGCGTAACTCTAACTCCAGGGACCCAACCCCTGGGGGAACAAACATGAGCTCCACGGGCCGAACCCCTGAGCGCCCGAACTATAGCTCCAAGGGCCTAACCCCCGGGGGACCCAACCCCAGCTCCAGGGGCCCAACCCCTGGGGCCCTCGACCCCAGCTCCAGGTGTCCACCCCTGAGCGCCCGAACCATAGCTCCAGGGGCCTAACCCCCGAGGGCCCCAACCCCAGCTCCAGGAGCCCAACCCCTGGGGGCCCCAACACCAGCTCCAGGAGCCAAACCCCAGGGGGCCCCAACACCAGCTCCAGCGGCCCAACCCCAGAGCGCCCGAACCATAGCTCCAGGTGCCCAACCCCTGAGATCTCTTACCATAGCTCCAGGGGCCTCACCCCTGGTGGCCCCAACACCAGCTCCAGAGGCCCAACCCCTGGGGGCCCCAACACCAGCTCCAGTGACCCAACCCCTGGGGGCCCCAACACCAGCTCCATGGGTCCAAGCGCTGAGCGCCCGAAACATAGCTCCAGGGGCCTAACCCCCGGGGGCCCCAACCCCAGCTCCAGGGGCCCAACCCCTGGGGGCCCCAACACCAGCTCCAGGAGCCCAACACCTGAGCGTCCGAACCATAGCTCCAGGGGCCAAACCCTGGGGGCTACCACCTCAGCTCCAAGGGCCCAACCCCTGAGCTCCTGAACCATAGCTCCATGGGCCTAAACCCTGGGGGCCCCAACCACAGCTCCAGTTGCCCAACCCCTGGTGGCCCCAATACCAGCTCCAGGGGTCGAACCCCTTACCGCCCGATTCATAGCTCCAGGGACCTAACCATCGGGGGCCCCAACCCCAGCTCCAGTGGCCCAACCCGTGGAGGCCCCAGCACCAGCTCCAGGAGTCAAACCCCTGGTGCCCCAACACCAGCTCCAGGGGCCCAACCCCAGAGTGCCCGAACCATAGCTCCAAGGGCCCAACCCCTGAGCGCCCGAACCATAGCTGAAGGGGCCTCACCCCTGGGGGACCCAACATCAGCTCCAAGGGCCTAACCCCTGGGGGCCCCAACCCCAGCTCCAAGGGCCGAACCCCTGAGCGCCCGAATCACAGGTCCAGGGGCCTAACCCCTGGGCCCCCACCCCAGCTCCAGGGGCCTAACCCCTGGGGGCCAAAATACGAGCCCCAGGGGCCCAACCCCTGAGCGCCCGAACCATAGCTCTAGGGGTCTAACCCTTGTGGACCCCAACACCAGCTCCAAGAGTCCAACCCCTGAGCACCCGAACAATACCCCCACGGGTTTAACCCCTGGGGGACCCAACCCCAGCTCCAGGGGCCCAACCCCTGGGGCCCTGGACCCCAGCTCCAGGGGCCCAAACCCTGAGCTCCCGAACCATAGCTCCAGGAGCCTAACCCCCGGGGGCCTCAACCTCAGCTCCAAGTGTCCAATCCCTGAGCTCCCAAACAATAGCTCCAGGGGCCTAACCCCTGGGGGCCCCAACACCAGCTACAGGGGCCGAACCCCTGTGGGCTCCAACACCAGCTCCAGGGGCCCAACCCCTGAGCGCCCGAACCATAGCTCCAGGGGCCTAACCCGTGGTGGCCCCAACACTAGCTCCAGGGGCCCAACCCCTGGGGGCCCCAACAGAAGCTCGAGGGGCTCAACCCCTGAGCGCCCGAACCATAGCTCGAGGGGCCCAACCCCTGAGCGCCCGAACCATAGCTCCAGGGGCCGAACCCCTGGGGGCCCCAACACCAGCTCCAGGGGCCAAACCCCTGAGCGCCCGAACCATCGCTCCAGGGGCATAACCCCTGGGGGCCCCAACACCAGCTCCAGGAGCCGAAACCCCTGGAGGCCCCAACACCAGTTCCAGGAGCCAAACCCCTGGTGGTCCCAACACGAGCTGCAGGGGCCCAACCGCTGGGGGCACCAACACCAGCTCCAGGAGCCCAACCCCTGGGGGCCATAACACCAGCTCCAGGGGCCCAACCCCTGAGCTCCCGAACCATAGCTCCAGGGGCCCAACCCCTGAGCGCCCGAAACAGAGATCCAGTGGCATCACCCCTGGGGGCCCCAAGACCAGTTCCAGGGACCCATACCCTGGCGGCCCCAACACCAGCTCCAGTGGCCCAACCCCTGAGCGCCCTAACCATAGCTCCAAGGGTCTAACCCCTGGGCTCCCCAACCCCAGCTCCAAGGGTCCAACCTCTGAGCGTCCGAACCACAGCTCCAGGGGCCTAGCCCCTGGGGATCCCAACACCAGCTCCAGGGGCCCAACCCCTGAGCGCCCGAACCATAGCTCCAGGGGCCTAACCCCTTAGGGCCCCAACCCCAGCTACAAGGGCCCAACCCGTGAGTGCCCGAACCATATCTCCAGGGGCCTAAACCCCTGGGGCCCCAACCGCAGCTCCAAGGGCCCAACCCCTAAGCGCCTGAACCATAACTCCAGGAGCCTAACCCCTGGGGGCCCGTACCCCAGCTCCAGGGGCCCAACCCCTAGGGGCCCCAACATCAGCTCCACGGGCCCAACCCCTGAGCGCCCGAAACATAGCTCCAGGGGCCCAACCCCTGAGCGCCCGAACCATAGCTCCACGAGCCTAACCCCTGGGGCCCAAACACCAGCTCCAGGGGCCCAACCCCTGGGGGCCCCAACACCAGCTCCAGGGGCCCAACCCATGAGCTCCCGAACCATAGCTCCAGGGGCCCAACCCCTGGGGGCCCCAACACAAGCTCCAGGGGCCCGACCCCTGAGCGTCTGAACCATACCTCCAGGGGCCTAACCCCTGGAGGCTCCAACACCAGCTACAGGGGCCCAACCCCTGAGCACCCGAACCATAGCTCCAGGAGACTAACCCCTGGGGACCCCCACCCCAGCTCCAAGGGCCCAATCCCTGAGCGCCCGAACCTTAGCTCCAGGGGCCTAACCCCTGGGGGCCCCAACCCCAGATCCAGGGGCCCAACCTCTGGGGCCCCAACAGCAGCTCCGTGGGCCCAACCCCTGCGCGCCCGAACGATAGCTCCAGTGGCCTAACCCCTGGGGCCCCAACACCAGCTTCAGGGGCCCAACCCCTGGGGGTCCCAACACCAGCTCCAGGGGCCCAACCTCCGAGTACCCGAACCATAGCTACAGGGGCCTATCCCCTGGGGGCCCCTACCCCAGCTCCAAGGGCCCTGCCCCTGAGCGCCCGAACCATAGCTCCAGGGGCCTAACCCCTGAGGCCCCAACACCAGCTCCAGGAGTCAAACCCCTGGTGCCCCAACACCAGCTCCAGGGGCCCAACCCCAGAGTGCCCGAACTATATCTCCAAGGGCCCAACCCCTGAGCGCCCGAACCATAGCTGAAGGGGCCTCACCCCTGGGGGACCCAACATGAGCTCCAAGGGCCTAACCCCTGCGGGCCCCAACCCCAGCTCCAAGGGCCGAACCCCTGAGCCCCCGAACCACAGGTCCAGGGGCCTAACCCCTGGGGCCCCAACACCAGCTCCAGGGGCCCAACCCCTGGGGGCCAAAATACGAGCCCCAGGGGCCCAACCCCTGAGCGCCCGAACCATAGCTTTAGGGGTCTAACCCTTGTGGACCCCAACACCAGCTCCAAGAGCCCAACTCCTGAGCGCCCGAACCATAGCTCCAGGAGCCTAACCCCCGGGGGCCTCAACCTCAGCTCCAAGTGTCCAACCCCTGAGCTCCCAAACAATAGCTCCAGGGGCCTAACCCCTGGGGGCCCCAACACCAGCTCCAGGGGCCCAACCCCTGGACGCCCGAACCATAGCTCCAAGGGCCTAACCCGTGGTGGCCCCAACACCAGCTCCAGGGGCCCAACCCCTGGGGGCCCCAACACCAGCTCGAGGGGCTCAACCCCTGAGCGCCTGAACCATAGCTCGAGGGGCCCAACCCCTGAGCGCACGAACCATAACTCCAGGGGCCTAACCCCTGGGGCCCCAGCAGCAGCTCCAGGGGCCCAACCCCTGGGGGCCCCAACACCAGCTCCAGGGGCCAAACCCCTGAGCGCCCGAACCATAGCTCCAGGGGCCTAACCCGTGGTGGCCCCAACACCAGCTCCAGGGGCCCAACCCCTGGGGGCCCCAACACCAGCTCGAGGGGCTCAACCCCTGAGCGCCCGAACCATAGCTCGAGGGGCCCAACCTCTGAGCGCACGAACCATAGCTCCAGGGGCCTAACCCCTGGGGCCCCAGCAGCAGCTCCAGGGGCCCAACCCCTGGGGGCCCCTACCCCAGCTCCAGGGGCCCAACCCCTTGGGGCCCCAACATCAGCTCCACGGGCCCAGCCCATGAGCGCCCGAAACATAGCTCCACGGGCCCAACCCCTGAGCGCCCGAACCATAGCTCCACGGGCCTAACCCCTGGGGCCCAAACACCAGCTCCAGGGGCCCAACCCCTGGGGGCCCCAACACCAGCTCCAGGGGCCCAACCCATGAGCTCCCGAACCATAGCTCCAGGGGCCGAACCCCTGGGGGCCCCAACACAAGCTCCAGGTGCCCGACCCCTGAGCGCCCGAACCATACCTCCAGGGGCCTAACCCCTGGAGGCTCCAACACCAGCTACAGGGGCCCAACCCCTGAGCACCAGAACCATAGCTCCAGGAGACTGAACCCTGGGGACCCCCACCCCAGCTCCAAGGGCCCAACCCCTGAGCGCCCGAACCCTAGCTCCAGGGGCCTAACCCCTGGGGGCCCCAACCCCAGATCCAGGGGCCCAACCCCTGGGGCCCCAACAGCAGCTCCGTGGGCCCAACCCCTGCGCGCCCGAACGATA
Organism: Gopherus flavomarginatus; assembly: GCF_025201925.1. Lineage (NCBI taxonomy): Eukaryota > Metazoa > Chordata > Testudines > Testudinidae > Gopherus > Gopherus flavomarginatus. The sequence goes on along the minus strand of NW_026114781.1, from coordinate 136,100 downwards.
GCTCCAGTGGCCTAACCCCTGGGGCCCAAACACCAGCTTCAGGGGCCCAACCCCTGGGGGTCCCAACACCAGCTCCAGGGGCCCAACCTCCGAGTACCCGAACCATAGCTACAGGGGCCTATCCCCTGCGGGCCCCTACCCCAGCTCCAAGGGCCCTGCCCCTGAGCGCCCGAACCATAGCTCCAGGGGCCTAACCTCCGGGGGCCCCAACCCTAGCTACAGGGGCCGAACCCCTGAGGGCCCCAACACCAGCTCCAGGGGCCCAACCCCTGAGCGCCCGAACCATAGCTCCAGGGGCCTAACCCCTGAGGCCCCAACACCAGCTCTAGGGGCTAAACCCCTGTGGACCCCAACACCAGCTCCAGGGGCCCAACCCCTGGGGGCCCCAACACCTCCTCCAGGGGCCCAACTCATGAGCGCCCGAACCGTAGCTCCAGGGGCCTAACCCCGGGGGCCCCAACCCCAGCTCCAGGGGCCCAACCCCTGAGGGCCCCCACACGAGCTCCAGAGGCCCAACCCCTGAGCTCCCGAACCATAGCTCCAGGAGCCTAACCCCCGGGGGCCCCAACCCCAGCTCCAGGGGCGCAACCCCTGGGGGCCCCAACTCCAGTTCCTGGAGCCCAACCCCTGGGGGCCTCAACACAAGCTCCAGGGGCCCAACCCCAGAGCGCCCGAACCATAGGTCCAGGGGCCCAACCCCTGAGCGCCAGAATCATTGCTCCAGGGGCCTCACCCCTGGGGGACCCAACACCAGCTCCAGAGGACCAACCCCTGGGGCCCCAACACCAGCTCCAGGTTCCCAACCCCTGAGCTGCCGAACCATAGCTCCAGGGGTCTAACCCCTGGATCCCCAATACCAGCTTCAGGGGCCTAACCTCCGGGAGCCCCAACCCTAGCTCCAGCAGCCGAATCCCTGAGGGCCCCAACAGCAGCTCCAGGGGCCCAACCCCTGAGCGCCCGAACCATAGCTCCAGGGGCCTAACCCCTGAGGCCCCAACACCAGCTCCAGGAGTCAAACCCCTGGTGCCCCAACACCAGCTCCAGGGGCCCAACCCCAGAGTGCCCGAACTATAGCTCCAAGGGCCCAACCCCTGAGCGCCCGAACCATAGCTGAAGGGGCCTCACCCCTGGGGGACCCAACATCAGCTCCAAGGGCCTAACCCCTGGGGGCCCCAACCCCAGCTCCAAGGGCCGAACCCCTGAGCCCCCGAACCACAGGTCCAGGGGCCTAACCCCTGGGGCCCCAACACCAGCTCCAGGGGCCCAACCCCTGGGTGCCAAAATACGAGCCCCAGGGGCCCAACCCCTGAGCGCCCGAACCATAGCTTTAGGGGTCTAACCCTTGTGGACCCCAACACCAGCTCCAAGAGCCCAACTCCTGAGCGCCCGAACAATACCCCCAGGGGCCTAACCCCTGGGGAACCCAACCCCAGCTCCAGGGTCCCAACCCCTGGGGCCCTCGACCCCAGCTCCAGGGGCACAAACCCTGAGCGCCCGAACCATAGCTCCAGGAGCCTAACCCCCGGGGGCCTCAACCTCAGCTCCAAGTGTCCAACCCCTGAGCTCCCAAACAATAGCTCCAGGGGCCTAACCCCTGGGGGCCCCAACACCAGCTCCAGGGGCCCAACCCCTGAGCGCCCGAACCATAGCTCCAGGGGCCTAACCCGTGGTGGCCCCAACACCAGCTCCAGGGGCCCAACCCCTGGGGGCCCCAACACCAGCTCGAGGGGCTCAACCCTTGAGCGCCCGAACCATAGCTCGAGGGGCCCAACCCCTGAGCGCACGAACCATAACTCCAGGGGCCTAACCCCTGGGGCCCCAGCAGCAGCTCCAGGGGCCCAACCGCTGGGGGCCCCAACACCAGCTGCAGGGGCCAAACCCTTGAGCGCCCGAACCATAGCTCCAGGGGCCTAACCCGTGGTGGCCCCAACACCAGCTCCAGGGGCCCAACCCCTGGGGGCCCCAACACCAGCTCGAGGGGCTCAACCCCTGAGCGCCCGAACCATAGCTCGAGGGGCCCAACCTCTGAGCGCACGAACCATAGCTCCAGGGGCCTAACCCCTGGGGCCCCAGCAGCAGCTCCAGGGGCCCAACCCCTGGGGGCCCCAACACCAGCTCCAGGGGCCAAACCCCTGAGCGCCCGAACCATAGCTCCTGGGGCCTAACTTCTGGGGGCCCAAACCCCAGCTCCAAGGGCCCAACCCCTGAGCGCCCTAAAAATACCTTCAGGGGCCGAACCCCTGGGGGCCCCAACACCAGCTCCAGGGGCCCAACCCCTGAGCGCCCGAACCATAGCTCCAGGGGCATAACCCCTGGGGGCCCCAACACCAGCTCCCGGAGCCGAAACCCCTGGAGGCCCAAACACCAGCTCCAGGAGCCTAACCCCTGGTGGTTCCTACACGAGCTGCAGGGGCCCAACCCCTGGGGGCACCAACACCAGCTCCAGGAGCCCAACCCCAGGGGGCCATAACATCAGCTCCAGGGGCCCAACCGCTGAGCTCCCGAACCATAGCTCCAGGGGCTCAACCGCTGAGCGCCCGAACCATAGCTCCAGTGGCATCATCCCTGGGGGCCCCAAGACCAGCTCCAGGGACCCATACCCTGGCGGCCCCAACACCAGCTCCAGTGGCCCAACCCCTGAGCGCCCTAACCATAGCTCCAAGGGTCTAACCCCTGGGCTCCCCAACCCCAGCTCCAAGGGTCCAACCTCTGAGCGTCCGAACCACAGCTCCAGGGGCCTAACCCCTGGGGACCCCAACACCAGCTCCAGGGGCCCAACCCCTGAGCGCCCGAACCATAGCTCCAGGGGCCTAATCCCTGGGGGCCCCAACCCCAGCTACAAGGGCCCAACCCGTGAGCGCCCGAACCATAGCTCCAGGGGCCTAAACCCCTGGGGGCCCCAACCGCAGCTCCAAGGGCCCAACCCCTAAGCGCCTGAACCATAACTCCAGGAGCCTAACCCCTGGGGGCCCCTACCCCAGCCCCAGGGGCCCAACCCCTTGGGGCCCCAACATCAGCTCCACGGGCCCAACCCCTGAGCGCCCGAAACATAGCTCCAGGGGCCCAACCCCTGAGCGCCCGAACCATAGCTCCACGGGCCTAACCCCTGGGGCCCAAACACCAGCTCCAGGGGCCCAACCCCTGGGGGCCCCAACACCAGCTCCAGGGGCCCAACCCATGAGCTCCCGAACCATAGCTCCAGGGGCCGAACCCCTGGGGGCCCCAACACAAGCTCCAGGGGCCCGACCCCTGAGCTCCCGAACCATACCTCCAGGGGCCTAACCCCTGGAGGCTCCAACACCAGCTACAGGGGCCCAACCCCTGAGCACCCGAACCATAGCTCCAGGAGACTAACCCCTGGGGACCCCCACCCCAGCTCCAAGGGCCCAACCCCTGAGCGCCTGAACCCTAGCTCCAGGGGCCTAACCCCTGGGGGCCCCAACCCCAGATCCAGGGGCCCAACCCCTGGGGCCCCAACAGGAGCTCCGTGGGCCCAACCCCTGCGCGCCCGAACGATAGCTCCAGTGGCCTAACCCCTGGGGCCCAAACACCAGCTTCAGGGGCCCAACCCCTGGGGGTCCCAACACCAGCTCCAGGGGCCCAACCTCCGAGTACCCGAACCATAGCTACAGGGGCCTATCCCCTGCGGGCCCCTACCCCAGCTCCAAGGGCCCTGCCCCTGAGCGCCCGAACCATAGCTCCAGGGGCCTAACCTCCGGGGGCCCCAACCCTAGCTCCAGGGGCCGAACCCCTGAGGGCCCCAACACCAGCTCCAGGGGCCCAACCCCTGAGCGCCCGAACCATAGCTCCAGGGGCCTAACCCCTGAGTCCCCAACACCAGCTCTAGGGGCCAAACCCCTGTGGACCCCAACACCAGCTCCAGGGGCACAACCCCTGGGGGCCCCAACACCTCCTCCAGGGGCCCAACTCATGAGCGCCCGAACCGTAGCTCCAGGGGCCTAACCCCGGGGGCCCCAACTCCAGCTCCAGGGGCCCAACCCCTGAGGGCCCCAACACCAGCTCCAGAGGCCCAACCCCTGAGCTCCCGAACCATAGCTCCAGGAGCCTAACCCCCGGGGGCCCCAACCCCAGCTCCAGGGGCGCAACCCCTGGGGGCCCCAACTCCAGTTCCTGGAGCCCAACCCCTGGGGGCCTCAACACAAGCTCCAAGGGCCCAACCCCAGAGCGCCCGAACCATAGCTCCAGGGGCCCAACCCCTGAGCGCCAGAATCATTGCTCCAGGGGCCTCACCCCTGGGGGACCCAACACCAGCTCCAGAGGACTAACCCCTGGGGCCCCAACACCAGCTCCAGGTTCCCAACCCCTGAGCTGCCGAACCATAGCTGAAGGGGTCTAACCCCTGGATCCCCAATACCAGCTCCAGGGGCCCAAGCCCTGGGGGCCCCAACACCAGTTCCAGGGGCCCAACCCCTAAGCGCCCGAACCATAGCTCCAGGGGCCTAACCCCAGGGGCCCCTACACCAGCTCCAGGGGCCCAACGTCTGGAGGCCCCAACACCAGCTCTAGGGGCCCAACCCCTGAGCGCCCGAAACATAGCTCCAGGGGCCAAACCCCCGGGGGCCCCAACCCCAGCTCCAGGGGCCCAACAACTGGGGCCCTCGACCCCAGCTCAAGGGGCCCAACAACTTGAGCGCCTGAACCTTAGCTCCAAGTGCCTAACCCCCGGGGGCCCCAACCCCAGCTCCAAGGGCCCAACCACTGAGCACCCGAACCATAGCTCCAGGGGCCTAACCCCTGGGGCCCCAACACCAGCTCCAGGGGCTCAACCCCTGAGCGCCCGAACCATAGCTCCAGGGGCCTAACCCCTGGGGCCCCAACACCAGCTCCAGGGGCCCAACCCCTGGGGCCCCAACAGCAGCTCCGTGGGCCCAACCCCTGCACGCCCGAACGATAGCTCCAGTGGCCTAACCCCTGGGGCCCAAACACCAGCTTCAGGGGCCCAACCCCTGGGGGTCCCAACACCAGCTCCAGGGGCCCAACCTCCGAGCACCCGAACCATAGCTACAGGGGCCTATCCCCTGCTGGCCCCTACCCCAGCTCCAAGGGCCCTGCCCCTGAGCGCCCGAACCATAGCTCCAGGGGCCTAACCCCGGGGGCCCCAACCCCAGCTCCAGGGGCCCAACCCCTGAGGGCCCCAACACCAGCTCCAGAGGCCCAACCCCTGAGCTCCCGAACCATAGCTCCAGGAGCCTAACCCCCGGGGGCCCCAACCCCAGCTCCAGGGGCACAACCCCTGAGAGCCCGAACCATTGCTCCAGGGGCTCAACCCCTGAGCGCCCGAACCATAGCTCCAGGGGCCTAACCCCTTGGGCCCCAACACCAGCTCCAGGGGCCCAACCCCTGGGAGCCCCAACACTAGCTCCAGGGGCCCAACCCCAGAGCGCCCGAACCATAGCTCCAGGGGCCCAACCCCTGAGCGCCAGAATCATTGCTCCAGGGGCCTCACCCCTGGGGGACCCAACACCAGCTCCAGAGGACTAACCCCTGGGGCCCCAACACCAGCTCCAGGTTCCCAACCCCTGAGCTGCCGAACCATTGCTGAAGGGGTCTAACCCCTGGATCCTCAATACCAGCTCCAGGGGCCCAAGCCCTGGGGGCCCCAACACCAGTTCCAGGGGCCCAACCCCTAAGCGCCCGAACCATAGCTCCAGGGGCCTAACCCCAGGGGCCCCTACACCAGCTCCAGGGGCCCAACGTCTGGGGGCCCCAACACCAGCTCTAGGGGCCCAACCCCTGAGCGCCCGAAACATAGCTCCAGGGGCCAAACCCCCGGGGGCCCCAACCCCAGCTCCAGGGGCCCAACAACTGGGGCCCTCGACCCCAGCTCAAGGGGCCCAACCCCTTGAGCGCCTGAACCTTAGCTCCAAGTGCCTAACCCCCGGGGGCCCCAACCCCAGCTCCAAGGGCCCAACCCCTGAGCACCCGAACCATAGCTCCAGGGGCCTAACCCCTGGGGCCCCAACACCAGCTCCAGGGGCACAACCCCTGAGAGCCCGAACCATTGCTCCAGGGGCTCAACCCCTGAGCGCCCGAACCATAGCTCCAGGGGCCTAACCCCTTGGGCCCCAACACCAGCTCCAGGGGCCCAACCCCTGGGAGCCCCAACACTAGCTCCAGGGGCCCAACCCATGAGCGCCCGAACCATAGCTCCAGGGTCCCAAAACCTGAGCGCCTGAACCATAGCTACAGGGGCCTAACCCCTGGGGCCCCAACACCAGCTCCAGGGTCCCAACCCCTGGGGGACCCAACACCAGCTCCAAGGGTCCAAACCCTGAGCGCCGGAACCATAGCTCCAGGGGCCTAACCCCTGGGGGCCCCAACACCAGCTCCAGGGGCCCAACCCCTTAGCGCCCGAACCATAGCTCCAGGGTCCTAACCCCTGGGGACCGACACCCCAGCTCCAAGAGCCCAACCCCTGGGCTCCCGAACCACAGCTCCAGGCGTTCAACCCCTGGGGGCCGCAACACCAGCTCCAGGGGCCCAACCTCCGAGTACCCGAACCATAGCTACAGGGGCCTAACCCCTGAGGCCCCAACACCAGCTCTAGGGGCCCAACCCCTGGGGGCCCCAACACCAGCTCCAGGGCCCAACCCCTGGGGGCCCCAACACCTCCTCCAGGGGCCCAACTCATGAGCGCCCGAACCGTAGCTCCAGGGGCCTAACCCCGGGGGCCCCAACCCCAGCTCCAGGGGCCCAACCCCTGGGGGCCCCAACACCAGCTCCAGAGGCCCAACCCCTGAGCTCCCGAACCATAGCTCCAGGAGCCTAACCCCCGGGGGCCCCAACCCCAGCTCCAGGGGCCCAACAACTGGGGCCCTCGACCCCAGCTCAAGGGGCCCAACCCCTTGAGCGCCTGAACCTTAGCTCCAAGTGCCTAACCCCCGGGGGCCCCAACCCCAGCTCCAAGGGCCCAACCCCTGAGCACCCGAACCATAGCTCCAGGGGCCTAACCCCTGGGGCCCCAACACCAGCTCCAGGGGCACAACCCCTGAGAGCCCGAACCATTGCTCCAGGGGCTCAACCCCTGAGCGCCCGAACCATAGCTCCAGGGGCCTAACCCCTGGGGCCCCAACACCAGCTCCAGGGGCCCAACTCCTGGGAGCCCCAACACTAGCTCCAGGGGCCCAACCCCTGAGCGCCCGAAACATAGCTCCAGGGTCCCAAAACCTGAGCGCCCGAACCATAGCTACAGGGGCCTAACCCCTGGGGCCCCAACACCAGCTCCAGGGTCCCAACCCCTGAGCGCCCGAACCATAGCTCCAGGGGCCTAACCCCCTGGGGCCCCAACCACAGCTCTAGGGGCCTAAGCCTTGTGGGCCCCAACACCAGCTCCAAGAGCCCAACCCCTGAGCGCCCGAAGAACACCCCCAGGGGCCTAACCCCTGGAGGACCCAACTCCAGCTCCAGGGGCCCAACCGCTGAGCGCCTGAACCATACCTCCATGGACTGAACCCCTGGGGGCCCCCACCCCTGCTCCAAGTCCCAACCCCTGAGTGCCCAAAAAATAGCTCCAGGGGCCTAACACCCGGGGGCCCCAACCCCAGCTCCAGGGGCCCAACCCCTGGGGTCCTCGACCCCAGCTCCAGGGGCCCAAACCCTGAACGCCCGAACCATAGCTCCAGGAGCCTAACCCCTGGGGGCCTCAACCTCAGCTCCTAGTGTCCAACCCCTGAGCTCCCAAACAATAGCTCCAGGGGCCTAACCCCTGGGGGCCTCAACAGCAGCTCCAGGGGCCGAACCACTGGGGGCTCCAACACCAGCTCCAGGGGCCCAACCCCTGAGCGCCCGAACCATAGCTCCAGGGGCCTAAACCCTGGTGGCCCCAAAACCAGCTCCAGGGGCCCAACCCCTGGGGGCCCCAACAACAGCTCGAGGGGCCCAACCCCTGAGCGCCCGAACCATAGCTGAAGGGGCCTCACCCCTGGGGGACCCAACATCAGCTCCAAGGGCCTAACCCCTGGGGGCCCCAACCCCAGCTCCAAGGGCAGAACCCCTGAGCGCCCGAACCACAGGTCCAGGGGCCTCACCCCTGGGGCCCCAACACCAGCTCCAGGGGCCCAACCCCTGGGGGCCAAAATACGAGTCCCAGGGGCCCAACCCCTGAGCGCCCGAACCATAGCACTAGGGGTCTAACCCTTTTGGACCCCAACACCAGCTCCAAGAGCCCAACCCGTGAGCGCCCGAACAATACCCCCAGGGGCCTAAACCCTGGTGGCCCCAAAACCAGCTCCAGGGGCCCAACCCCTGGGGGCCCCAACAACAGCTCGAGGGGCCCAACCCCTGAGCGCCCGAACCATAGCTGAAGGGGCCTCACCCCTGGGGGACCCAACATCAGCTCCAAGGGCCTAACCCCTGGGGGCCCCAACCCCAGCTCCAAGGGCAGAACCCCTGAGCGCCCGAACCACAGGTCCAGGGGCCTCACCCCTGGGGCCCCAACACCAGCTCCAGGGGCCCAACCCCTGGGGGCCAAAATACGAGTCCCAGGGGCCCAACCCCTGAGCGCCCGAACCATAGCACTAGGGGTCTAACCCTTTTGGACCCCAACACCAGCTCCAAGAGCCCAACCCGTGAGCGCCCGAACAATACCCCCAGGGGCCTAACCCCTGGGGGACCCAACCCCAGCTCCAGGGGCCCAACCCCTGAGCGCCCGAACCATAGCTCCAGGATAGTTGAAGTCCCCCATCACCACCAAATCTTGGGCTTTGGATGATTTTGTTAGTTGTTTGAAAAAAGCCTCATCCACCTCTTCCGCCTGATTAGGTGGCCTGTAGTAGACTCCCAGCACGACATCACCTGTGTTTTTTACCCCTTTTAGCCTAACCCAGAGACTCTCCACCCTTCCGTCTCCTATGTCCATCTCCACACTTGGACTGAGGTGGAGATGGACATAGGAGACGGAAGGGTGGAGAGTCTCTGGGTTAGGCTAAAAGGGGTAAAAAACACAGGTGATGTCGTGCTGGGAGTCTACTACAGGCCACCTAATCAGGCGGAAGAGGTGGATGAGGCTTTTTTCAAACAACTAACAAAATCATCCAAAGCCCAAGATTTGGTGGTGATGGGGGACTTCAACTATCCAGATATATGTTGGGACAATAACACCGCAGGGCACAGACTATCCAATAAGTTCCTGGACTGCATTGCAGACAACTTTTTATTTCAGAAAGTTGAAAAAGCTACTAGGGGGGAAGCTGTTCTAGACTTGATTTTAACAAATAGGGAGGAACTTGTTGAGAATTTGAAAGTAGAAGGAAGCTTGGGTGAAAGTGATCATGAAATCATAGAATTTGCAATTCTAAGTAAGGGTAGAAGGGAGTACAGCAGAATAGAGACAATGGATTTCAGGAAGGCGGATTTTGGTAAGCTCAGAGAGCTGATAGGCAAGGTCCCATGGGAATTAAGACTGAGGGGAAAAACAACTGAGGAAAGTTGGCAGTTTTTCAAAGGGACGCTATTAAGGGCCCAAAAGCAAGTTATTCCAATGGTTAGGAAAGATAGAAAATGTGGCAAAAGACCACCTTGGCTTACCCTTGAGATCTTGCGTGACCTACAAAATAAAAAGGCGTCATATAAAAAATGGAAACTAGGGCAGATCACGAAGGATGAATATAGGCAAATAACACAGGAATGCAGAGGCAAGATTAGAAAAGCAAAGGCACAAAATGAACTCAAACTAGCTATGGGAATAAAGGGAAACAAGAAGACTTTTTATCAATACATTCGAAGCAAGAGGAAGACTAAGGACAGGGTAGGCCCACTGCTCAATGAGGAGGGGGTAACAGTAACGGGAGACTTGGAAATGGCAGAGATGCTTAATGACTTCTTTGTTTCGGTCTTCACTGAGAAGTCTGAAGGAATGTCTAGTATAGTGAATGCTTACGGGAAGAGGGTAGATTTAGAAGAGAAAATAAGCAAAGAGCAAGTAAAAAATCACTTAGAAAAGTTAGATGCCTGCAAGTCACCAGGGCCTGATGAAATGCATCCTAGAATACTCAAGGAGTTAATAGAAGAGGTATCTGAGCCTCTAGCTATTATCTTTGGGAAATCATGGGAGACGGGGGAGATTCCAGAAGACTGGAAGGGGGCAAATATAGTGCCCATCTATAAAAAGGGAAATAAAAACAACCCGGGAAACTACAGACCAGTTAGTTTAACTTCTGTGCCAGGGAAGATAATGGAGCAGGTAATCAAAGAAATCATCTGCAAACACTTGGAAGGTGGTAAGGTGATAGGGAATAGCCAGCATGGATTTGTAAAGAACAAATCATGTCAAACTAATCTGATAACATTCTTTGATAGGATAACGAGCCTTGTGGATAAGGGAGAAGCGGTGGATGTGATATATCTAGACTTCAGTAAGGCATTTGATACAGTCTCGCATGATATTCTTATAGATAAGCTAGGAAAGTACAATTTAGATGGGGCTACTATAAGGTGGGTGCATAACTGGCTGGATAACCGTACTCAGAGAGTAGTTGTTAATGGCTCCCAATCCTGCTGGAAAGGTATAACAAGTGGGGTTCCGCAGGGTTCTGTTTTGGGACCGGTTCTGTTCAATATCTTCATCAACGATTTAGATGTTGGCATAGAAAGTACGCTTATTAAGTTTGCAGATGATACCAAACTGGGAGGGATTGCAACTGCTTTGGAGGACAGGGTCAAAATTCAAAATGATCTGGACAAGTTGGAGAAATGGTCTGAGGTAAACAGGATGAAGTTCAATAAAGATAAATGCAAAGTGCTCCACTTAGGAAGGAACAATCAGTTTCACACATACAGAATGGGAGGAGACTGTCTAGGAAGGAGTATGGCAGAAAGAGATCTAGGGGTCATAGTGGACGACAAGCTTAATATGAGTCAACAGTGTGATACTGTTGCAAAAAAAGCAAACGTGATTCTGGGATGCATTAACAGGTGTGTTGTAAACAAGACACGAGAAGTCATTCTTCCGCTTTACTCTGCGCTGGTTAGGCCTCAACTGGAGTATTGTGTCCAGTTCTGGGCACCGCATTTCAAGAAAGATGTGGAGAAATTGGAGAGGGTCCAGAGAAGAGCAACAAGAATGATTAAAGGTCTTGAGAACATGACCTATGAAGGAAGGCTGAAGGAATTGGGTTTGTTTAGTTTGGAAAAGAGAAGACTGAGAGGGGACATGATAGCAGTTTTCAGGTATCTAAAAGGGTGTCATCAGGAGGAGGGAGAAAACTTGTTCACCTTAGCCTCCAATGATAGAACAAGAAGCAATGGGCTTAAACTGCAGCAAGGGAGATTTAGGTTGGACATTAGGAAAAAGTTCCTAACTGTCAGGGTAGTTAAACACTGGAATAGATTGCCTAGGGAAGTTGTGGAATCTCCATCTCTGGAGATATTTAAGAGTAGGTTAGATAAATGTCTATCAGGGATGGTCTAGACAGTATTTGGTCCTGCTATGAGGGCAGGGGACTGGACTCGATGACCTCTCGAGGTCCCTTCCAGTCCTAGAGTCTATGAGTCTATGAGCCTAACCCCCAGGGGCCTCAACCTCAGCTCCAAGAGTCCAACCCCTGAGCTCCCAAACAATAGCTCCAGGGGCCTAACCCCTGGGGGCCCCAACACCAGCTCCAGGGGCCGAACCCCTGGGGGCTCAAACACCAGCTCCAGGGGCCCAACCCCTCAGCGCCCGAACCATAGCTCCAGGGGCCTAATCCGTGGTGGCCCCAACACCAGCTCCAGGGGCCCAACATCTGGGGGCCCCAACACCAGCTCGAGGGGCTCAACCCCTGAGAGCCCGAACCATAGCTCGAGGGGCCCAACCCCTGAGAGCCCGAACCATAGCTCGAGGGGCCCAACCCCTCAGCGCCCGAACCATAGCTCCAGGGGCCTAATCCGTGGTGGCCCCAACACCAGCTCCAGGGGCCTAACCCCTGGGGCCCCAGCAGCAGCTCCAGGGGCCCAACCCCTGGGGGCCCCAACACCAGCTCCAGGGGCCAAACCCCTGAGCGCCCGAACCATAGCTCCTGGGGCTTAACTTCTGGGGGCCCAAACCCGAGCTCCAAGGGCCCAACCCCTGAGCGCCCTAACAATACCTTCAGCGGCCGAACCCCTGGGGGCCCCAACACCAACTGCAGGGGCCCAACCCCTGAGCGCCCGAACCATAGCTCCAGGGGCATAACCCCTGGGGGCCCCAACACCAGCTCCAGGAGCCGAAACCCCTGGAGGCCCCAACACCAGCTCCAGGAGCCTAACCCCTGGTGGTCCCAACACGAGCTGCAGGGGCCCAACCCCTGGGGGCACCAACACCAGCTCCAGGAGCCCAACCCCTGGGGGCCATAACACCAGCTCCAGGGGCCCAACCCCTGAACTCCCGAACCATAGCTCCAGGGGCCCAACCCCTGAGCGCCCGAACCATAGTTCCAGTGGCATCACCCCTGGGGGCCCCAACACCAGCTCCAGGGACCCATACCCTGGCGGCCCCAACACCAACTCCAGTGGCCCAACCCCTGAGCGCCCTAACCATAGATCCAAGGGTCTAACCACTGGGCTCCCCAACCCCAGCTCCAAGGGTCCAACCTCTGAGCGTCCGAACCACAGCTCCAGGGGCCTAACCCCTGGGGACCCCAACACCAGCTACAAGGGCCCAACCCGTGAGCGCCCGAACCATAGCTCCAGGGGCCTAAACCCCTGGGGGCCCCAACCGCAGCTCCAAGGGCCCAACCCCTAAGCGCCTGAACCATAACTCCAGCAGCCTAAACCCTGGGGGCCCCTAGCCCAGCTCCACGGGCCCAACCCCTGAGTGCCCGAAACATATCTCCAGGGGCCCAACCCCTGAGCGCCCGAACCATAGCTCCACGGGCCTAACTCCTGGGGCCCAAACACCAGCTCCAGGGGCCCAACCCCTGGGGGCCCCAACACCAGCTCCAGGGGCCCAACCCCTGAGCACCCGAACCATAGCTCCAGGAGACTAACCCCTGGGGACCCCCACCCCAGCTCCAAGGGCCCAACCCCTGAGCGCCCGAACCCTAGCTCCAGGGCCCTAACCCCTGGGGGCCCCAACCCCAGATCCAGGGGCCAAACCCCTGGGGCCCTAACAGCAGCTCCGTGGGCCAACCCCTGCGCGCCCGAACGATAGCTCCAGTGGCCTAACCCCTGGGGCCCCAACACCAGCTTCAGGGGCCCAATCCCTGGGGGTCCCAACACCAGCTCCAGGGGCCCAACCTCCGAGTACCCGAACCATAGCTACAGGGGCCTATAACCTGGGGGCCCCTACCCCAGCTCCAAGGGCCCTGCCCCTGAGCGCCCGAACCATAGCTCCAGGGGCCTAACCTCCGGGGGCCCCAACCCCAGCTCCAGGGGCCGAACCCCTGAGGGCCCCAACACCAGCTCCAGGGGCCCAACCCCTGAGCGTCCGAACCATAGCCCCAGGGGCCTAACCCCTGAGGCCCCAACACCAGCTCTAGGGGCCCAACCCCTGGGGGCCCGAACACCAGCTCCAGGGGCCCAACCCCTGGGGGCCCCAACACCTCCTCCAGGGGCCCAACTCATGAGCGCCCGAACCGTAGCTCCAGGGGCCTAACCCCGGGGGCCCCAACCCCAGCTCCAGGGGCCCAACCCCTGGGGGCCCCAACACCAGCTCCAGAGGCCCAACCCCTGAGCTCCCGAACCATAGCTCCAGGAGCCTAACCCCCGGGGGCCCCAACCCCAGCTCCAGGGGCGCAACCCCTGGGGGCCCCAACTCCAGCTCCTGGAGCCCAACCCCTGGGGGCCTCAACACAAGCTCCAGGGGCCTAACCCCAGAGCGCCCGAACCATAGCTCCAGGGGCCCAACCTCTGAGCGCCAGAATCATAGCTCCAGGGGCCTCACCCCTGGGGGACCAAACACCAGCTCCAGAGGACCAACCCCTGGGGCCCCAACACCAGCTCCAGGTTCCCAACCCCTTAGTTGCCGAACCATAGCTCCAGGGGCCTAACCCCTGGATCCCCAATACCAGCTCCAGGGGCCCAACCCCTAAGCGCCCGAACCATAGCTCCAGGGGCCTAACCTCAGGGGCCCCTACACCAGCTCCAGGGGCCCAACCTCTGGGGGCCCCAACACCAGCTCCAGGGGCCCAACCCCTGAGCGTCCGAAACATAGCTCCAGGGGCCTAACCCCTGGTGGCCCCAACAGCAGCTCCAGGGGCCCAACCCCTGAGCACTCGAACAATACCTCCAGGGGCCTAATCCCTGGGGCCCCCACCCCAGCTCCAGGGGCCCAACCCCTGAGCGCCCGAACCATAGCTCCAGTGGCCTAACCCCTAGGGGCCCCACCCCAGCTCCAAGGGCCCAACCCCTGAGCGCCCGAACCATAGCTCCAGGGGCCTAAACCCTGGGGGCCCCAACACCAGCTCCAGGGGCCCAACCTCTGGGGGCCCCAACACCAGCTCCAGGGGGCCAACCCCTGAGCGCTCGAATTATAGCTCCAGGGGCCAAACCCCCGAAGGCCCCAACCCCAGCTCCAGGGGCCCAACAACTGGGGCCCTCAACCTCAGCTCAAGGGGCCCAACCCCTTGAGCGCCTGAACCATAGCTCCAAGTGCCTAACCCCCGGGGGCCCCAACCCCAGCTCCAAGGGCCCAACCCCTGAGCACCCGAACCATAGCTCCAGGGGTTTAACCCCTGGGGGCCCCACCACCAGCTCCAGGGGCCGAAACCCTGGGGGCCCCAACACTAGCTCCAGGGTCACAACCCCTGAGAGCCCGAACCATTGCTCCAGGGGCTCAACCCCTGAGCGCCCGAACCATAGCTCCAGGGGCCTAACCCCTGGGGCCCCAACACCAGCTCCAGGGGCCCAACTCCTGAGAGCCCCAACACTAGCTCCAGGGGCCCAACCCCTGAGCGCCCGAACCATAGCTCCAGGGTCCCAAAACCTGAGCGCCCGAACCATAGCTACAGGGGCCTAACCCCTAGGGCCCCAACACCAGCTCCATGGTCCCAACCCCTGGGGGACCCAACACCAGCTCCAAGGGTCCAACCCCTGAGCGCCCGAACCATAGCTCCAGGGGCCTAACCCCTGGGGGCCCCAACACCAGCTCCAGGGGCCCAACCCCTTAGCGCCCGAACCATAGCTCCAGGGGCCTAACCCCTGAGGACCGACACCCCAGCTCCAAGAGCCCAACCCCTGGGCTCCCAAACCACAGCTCCAGGAGTTCAACCCCTGGGGGCCCCAACACCAGCTCCAGGGGCTCAACCCCTGAGCGCCCGAACCATAGCTCCAGGGTCCTAACCCCTGGGGGCCCCAACACCAGCTCCAGGGTCCGAACCCCTGGGGTCCCCAACACCAGCACCAGGGGCCCAACCCCTGAGAACGCGAACCATAGCTCCAGGGCCGCCACCCCTGAGCGCCCGAACCATAGCTCCAGGGGCCTAACCCCTGGGGGCTGCAACACCAACTCCAGGGGCCCAACCGCTGGGGGACCAAACACCAGCTCCACGGGCCGAACCCCTGAGTGCCCGAACTATAGCTCCAGGGGCCTAACCCCCGGGGGACCCAACCCTAGCTCCAGGGGCCCAACCCCTGGGGCCCTCGACCCCAGGTCCAGGGGTCCACCCCTGAGCGCCTGAACCATAGCTCCAGGGGCCTAACCCCCGGGGACCCATCCCCAGCTCCAGGAGCCAAACCCCTGAGCGCCCGAACCATAGCTCCTGGGGCCTAACTTCTGGGGGCCCAAACCCGAGCTCCAAGGGCCCAACCCCTGAGCGCCCTAACAATACCTTCAGCGGCCGAACCCCTGGGGGCCCCAACACCAACTGCAGGGGCCCAACCCCTGAGCGCCCGAACCATAGCTCCAGGGGCATAACCCCTGGGGGCCCCAACACCAGCTCCAGGAGCCGAAACCCCTGGAGGCCCCAACACCAGCTCCAGGAGCCTAACCCCTGGTGGTCCCAACACGAGCTGCAGGGGCCCAACCCCTGGGGGCACCAACACCAGCTCCAGGAGCCCAACCCTGGGGGCCATAACACCAGCTCCAGGGGCCCAACCCCTGAACTCCCGAACCATAGCTCCAGGGGCCCAACCCCTGAGCGCCCAAACCATAGTTCCAGTGGCATCACCCCTGGGGGCCCCAACACCAGCTCCAGGGACCCATACCCTGGCGGCCCCAACACCAACTCCAGTGGCCCAACCCCTGAGCGCCCTAACCATAGCTCCAAGGGTCTAACCACTGGGCTCCCCAACCCCAGCTCCAAGGGTCCAACCTCTGACCGTCCGAACCACAGCTCCAGGGGCCTAACCCCTGGGGACCCCAACACCAGCTACAAGGGCCCAACCCGTGAGCGCCCGAACCATAGCTCCAGGGGCCTAAACCCCTGGGGGCCCCAACCGCAGCTCCAAGGGCCCAACCCCTAAGCGCCTGAACCATAACTCCAGGAGCCTAACCCCTGGGGGCCCCTACCCCAGCTCCAGGGGCCCAACCCCTTGGGGCCCCAACATCAGCTCCACGGGCCCAACCCCTGAGCGCCCGAAACATATCTCCAGGGGCCCAACCCCTGAGCGCCCGAACCATAGCTCCACGGGCCTAACCCCTGGGGCCCAAACACCAGCTCCAGGGGCCCAACCCCTGGGGGCCCCAACACCAGCTCCAGGGGCCCAACCCATGAGTTCCCGAACCATAGCTCCAGGGGCCCAAACCCTGGGGGCCCCAACACAAGCTCCAGGGGCCCGACCCCTGAGCGCCCGAACCATACCTCCAGGAGACTAACCCCTGGGGACCCCCACCCCAGCTCCAAGGGCCCAACCCCTGAGCGCCCGAACAATAGCTCCAAGGGGCCTAACCTCCGGGGGTCCCAACCCCAGCTCCAGGGGCCGAACCCCTGAGGGCCCCAACACCAGCTCCAGGGGCCCAACCCCTGAGCGTCCGAACCATAGCCCCAGGGGCCTAACCCCTGAGGCCCCAACACCAGCTCTAGGGGCCCAACCCCTGGGGGCCCGAACACCAGCTCCAGGGGCCCAACCCCTGGGGGCCCCAACACCTCCTCCAGGGGCCCAACTCATGAGCGCCCGAACCGTAGCTCCAGGGGCCTAACCCCGGGGGCCCCAACCCCAGCTCCAGGGCCCCAACCCCTGGGGGCCCCAACACCAGCTCCAGAGGCCCAACCCCTGAGCTCCCGAACCATAGCTCCAGGAGTCTAACCCCCGGGGGCCCCAACCCCAGCTCCAGGGGCGCAACCCCTGGGGGCCCCAACTCCAGCTCCTGGAGCCCAACCCCTGGGGGCCTCAACACAGGGGCCTAACCCCAGAGCCCTCCAGGGGCCTAACCTCAGAGCGCCCGAACCATAGCTCCAGGGGCCCAACCTCTGAGCGCCAGAATCATAGCTCCAGGGGCCTCACCCCTGGGGGACCAAACACCAGCTCCAGAGGACCAACCCCTGGGGCCCCAACACCAGCTCCAGGTTCCCAACCCCTTAGTTGCCGAACCATAGCTCCAGGGGCCTAACCCCTGGATCCCCAATACCAGCTCCAGGGGCCCAACCCCTGGGGGCCCCAACACCAGTTCCAGGGGCCCAACCCCTAAGCGCCCGAACCATAGCTCCAGGGGCCTAACCCCAGGGGCCCCTACACCAGCTCCAGGGGCCCAACCTCTGGGGGCCCCAACACCAGCTCCAGGGGCCCAACCCCTGAGCGTCCGAAACATAGCTCCAGGGGCCTAACCCCTGGTGGCCCCAACAGCAGCTCCAGGGGCCCAACCCCTGAGCACTCGAACAATACCTCCAGGGGCCTAATCCCTGGGGCCCCCACCCCAGCTCCAGGGGCCCAACCCCTGAGCGCCCGAACCATAGCTCCAGTGGCCTAACCCCTAGGGGCCCCCACCCCAGCTCCAAGGGCCCAACCCCTGAGCGCCCGAACGATAGCTCCAGGGGCCTAAACCCTGGGGGCCCCAACACCAGCTCCAGGGGCCCAACCTCTGAGGGCCCCAACACCAGCTCCAGGGGGCCAACCCCTGAGCGCTCGAATTATAGCTCCAGGGGCCAAACCCCCGGGGGCCCCAACCCCAGCTCCAGGGGCCCAACAACTGGGGCCCTAAACCTCAGCTCAAGGGGCCCAACCCCTTGAGCGCCTGAACCATAGCTCCAAGTGCCTAACCCCCGGGGGCCCCAACCCCAGCTCCAAGGGCCCAACCCCTGAGCACCCGAACCATAGCTCCAGGGGTCTAACCCCTGGGGGCCCCACCACCAGCTCCAGGGGCCGAACCCCTGGGGGCCCCAACACTAGCTCCAGGGTCACAACCCCTGAGAGCCCGAACCATTGCTCCAGGGGCTCAACCCCTGAGCGCCCGAACCATAGCTCCAGGGGCCTAACCCCTGGGGCCCCAACACCAGCTCCAGGGGCCCAACTCCTGAGAGCCCCAACACTAGCTCCAGGGGCCCAACCCCTGAGCGCCCGAACCATAGCTCCAGGGTCCCAAAACCTGAGCGCCCGAACCATAGCTACAGGGGCCTAACCCCTAGGGCCCCAACACCAGCTCCATGGTCCCAACCCCTGGGGGACCCAACACCAGCTCCAAGGGTCCAACCCCTGAGCGCCCGAACCATAGCTCCAGGGGCCTAACCCCTGGGGGCCCCAACACCAGCTCCAGGGGCCCAACCCCTTAGCACCCGAACCATAGCTCCAGGGGCCTAACCCCTGAGGACCGACACCCCAGCTCCAAGAGCCCAACCCCTGGGCTCCCAAACCACAGCTCCAGGAGTTCAACCCCTGGGGGCCCCAACACTAGCTCCAGGGGCTCAACCGCTGGGGGACCAAACACCAGCTCCACGGGCCGAACCCCTGAGTGCCCGAACTATAGCTCCAGGGGCCTAACCCCCGGGGGACCCAACCCTAGCTCCAGGGGCCCAACCCCTGGGGCCCTCGACCCCAGGTCCAGGGGTCCACCCCTGAGCGCCTGAACCATAGCTCCAGGGGCCTAACCCCCGGGGACCCATCCCCAGCTACAGGAGCCAAACCCCTGGGGGCCCCAACACCAGCTCCAGGAGCCAAACCCCAGGGGGCCGCAACACCAGCTCCTGCGGCCCAACCCCAGAGCGCCCGAACCATAGCTCCAGGTGCCCAACCCCTGAGATCTCGAACCATAGCTCCAGGGGCCTCACCCCTGGAGGCCCCAACACCAGCTCCAGAGGCCCAACCCCTGGGGGCCCCAACACAAGCTCCAGTGACCCAACCCCTGGGGGCCCCAACACCAGCTCCATGGGCCCAAGCGCTGAGATCCCGAAACATAGCTCCAGGGGCCAAACCCCCGTGGGCACCAACCCCAGCTCCAGGGGGCCAACCCCTGGGAGCCCCAACACCAGCTCCCGGAGCCCAACACCTGAGAGTCCGAACCATAGATCCAGGGGCCAAACCCTGGGGGCCCCCACCTCAGCTCCAAGGGCCCAACCCCTGAGCGCCCGAACCATTGCTCCATGGGCCTAAACCCTGGGGGCCCGAACCACAGCTCCAGGGGCCCAACCCCTGGGGACCCGAAAACCAGCTCCAGTTGCCCAACCCCTGAGCGCCCGAACCATAGCTCCAGGGGCCTAACCCCCTGCGGCCCCAACCCCAGCTCCAGGGGCCCAACCTCTGGTGGCCCCTATACCAGCTCCAAGAACCGAACCCCTAAGCGCCCGAACCATAGCTCCAGGGACCTAACCCCCGGGGGCCCCAACCCCAGCTCCAGAGGCCCAACCCCTGGGGACCCCAACACCAGTTCCAGGAGTCAAACCCCTGGGGCCCCAACACCAGCTCCAGGGGCCCAACCCCAGAGTGCCCGAACCATAGCTCTAAGGGCCCAACCCCTGAGCGCCCGAAATATAGCTGAAGGGGCCTCACCCCTGGGGGACCCAACATCAGCTCTAGGGGCCCAACCCCTGGGGGCCCCAACAACAGCTCCAGGGGCCCAAACCCTGAGAGCCCGAGCCATAGCTCCAAGGGTCTAACCCCTGGGGGCCCCAACCCCTTCTCCAAGGGCCCAACACCTGAGCGCGCGAACCACAGGTCCAGGGACCTAACCCCTGGGGCCCCAACACCAGCTCCAGGGGCCCAACCCCTGGGGGCCAAAATACCAGCCCCAGGGGCCCAACCCCTGAGCGCCCGAACCATAGCTCTAGGGGTCTAACCCTTGTGGACCCCAACACCAGCTCCAAGAGCCCAACCCTTGAGCGCCCGAACAATACCCCCAGGGGCCTAACCCCTGGGGGACCCAACTCCAGGTCCAGGGGCCCAACCCCTGAGCGCCTGAACCATATCTCCATGGACCTAACCCCTGGGGTCCCCCACCCCTGCTCCAGGGGCGCAACCCCTGAGCGCCCGAACCATAGCTCCAGGGGTCTAACACGCGGGGGCCCCAACCCCAGCTCTAGGGGCCCAACCGCTGGGGCCCTCGACCCCAGCTCCAGGGGCCCAAATCCTGAGCGCCCGAAACATAGATCCAGGGGTCTAACCCCCGGGGGCCCCAACCTCAGCTCCAAGTGTCCAACCCCTGAGTTCCCGAACAATAGCTCCAGGGGCCTAACCCCTGGGGGCCCCAACACCAGCTCCAGGGGCCGAACCCCTGGGGGCCCCAACACCAGCTCCAGGGGCCAAACCCCGGAGCACCCGAACCATAGCTCCAGGGGCCTAACCCCTGGTGGCCCCAACACAATCTCCAGGGTCCCAACCTTTGGGGGCCCCAACACCAGCTCGAGGGGCCCAACCCCTGAGCTCCCGAACCATATCGCGAGGGGCCCAACCCCTGAACGCCCGAACCATAGCTCCAGGGCCCTAACCCCTGGGGCCCCAACACCAGCTCCAGGGGCCCAATCCCTGGGGGCCCCAACACCAGCTCCAGGGGCCAAACCCCTGAGCGCCCGAACCATAGCTCCAGGGCCCTAACCCCTGGGGACCTCAACACCAGCTCCAGGGGCCAAACCCCGGAGCACCCGAACCATAGCTCCAGGGGCCTAACCCCTGGTGGCCCCAACACAAGCTCCAGGGTCCCAACCTTTGGGGGCCCCAACACCAGCTCGAGGGGCCCAACCCCTGAGCTCCCGAACCATACCGCGAGGGGCCCAACCCCTGAACGCCCGAACCATAGCTCCAGGGCCCTAACCCCTGGGGCCCCAACACCAGCTCCAGGGGCCCAACCCCTGGGGGCCCCAACACCAGCTCCAGGGGCCCAACACCAGAGTGCCCGAACCATAGCTCCAAGGGCCCAACCCCTGAGCGCCCGAACCATAGCTGAAGGTGCCTAACCCCTGGGGGACCCAACACCAGCTCCAGGGGCCCAACCCCTGGGGGCCCCAACAACAGCTCCAGGGGCCCAACCCCTGAGCTCCCGAACCATAGCTCCAAGGGCCTAACCCTGGGGGCCCCAACCCCAGCTCCAAGGGCCCAGCCCCTGAGCGCCTGAACCACAGGTCCAGGGGCCTATCCCCTGGGGCCCCAACACCGGCTCCAGGGGTCCAACCCCTGGGGGACCCAATATCAGCCCTAGGGGCCAAACCCCTGAGCGCCCGAACAATAGCTCTAGGGGCCTAACACTTGTGGGCCCCAACACCAGCTCAAAGAGCCCAACCCCTGAGCGCCCGAATAACACCCCCAGGGGCCTAACCCCTGGGGGACCTAACTCCAGCTCCAGGAGCCTAACCCCCGGGGGCCTCAACCTCAGCTCCAAGTGTCCAACCCCTGAGCTCCCGAACAATAGCCTCCAGGGGCCTGACCCCTGGGGGCCCCAACACAAGCTCCAGGGGCCGAACCCCTGGGGGCTCCAACACAAGCTACAGGGGCCCAACCCCTGAACGCCCGAACCATAGCTCCACGGGCTTAACCCCTGGTGGCCCCAACACCAGCTCCAGGGGCCCAACCCCTGGGGGCCACAACACCAGCTTCAGGGGAAAAACCCCTGAGCGCCCGAACAATAACTCCGGGGGCCTAACTTCTGGGGGCTCCCATCCCAGCTCCAAGGGCCCAACCCCTGAGCGCCCGAACAATACCTTCAGGGGCCGAACCCCTGGGGGCCCCAACACCAGCTCCAGGGGCCCAACCCCTGGTGGTCCCAACACGAGCTGCAGGGGCCCAACCCCTGGAGGCACCAGCTCCAGCTCCACGAGCCCAACCACTGGGGGCCATAACACCAGCTCCAGGGGCCCAACCCCTGAACTCCCGAACCATAGCTCCAGGGGCCCAACCCCTGAGCGCCCGAACCATAGCTCCAGTGGCATCACCCCTGGGGGCCCCAACACCAGCTCCAGGGACCCATACCCTGGGGGCCCCAACACCAGCTCCAGTGGCACAACCCCTGAGCGCCCTAACCATAGCTCCAAGGGTCTAACCCCTGGGGGCCCCAACCCCAGCTCCAGGGGCCCAACCCCTGAGCGCCCGAACCATAGCTCCAGGGGCCTAACCCCTGGGGGCCCCAACCCAGCTACAAGGGCCCAACCCGTGAGCACCCGAACCATAGGTCCAGGGGCCTAAACCCCTGGGGGCCCCAACCGCAGCTCCAAGGGCCCAACCCCTAAGCGCCTGAACCATAACTCGAGGAGCCTAACCCCTGGGGGCCCCTACCCCAGCTCCAGGGGCCCAACCCCTTGGGGCCCCAACATCAGCTCCACAGGCCGAACCTCTGAGTGCCCGAGCCATAGCTCCAGGGGCCCAACCCCTGAGCGCCCGAACCATAGCTCCACGGGCCTAACCCCTGGGGCCCAAACACCAGCTCCAGGGGCCCAACCCCTGGGGGCCCCAACACCAGCTCCAGGGGCCCAACCCATGAGCTCCCGAACCATAGCTCCAGGGGCCCAACCCCTGGGGGCCCCAACACAAGCTCCAGGGGTCCGACCCCTGAGCGCCCGAACCATACCTCCAGGGGCCTAACCCCTGGGGCCCCAACACCAGCTTCAGGGGCCCAACCCCTGGGGGTCCCAACACCAGCTCCAGGGGCCCAACCTCTGAGTACCCGAACCATAACTACAGGGGCCTATCCCCTGGGGGCCCCTACCCCAGCTCCAAGGGCCCTGCCCCTGAGCGCCCGAACCATAGATCCAGGGGTCTAACTTCCGGGGGCCCCAACCCCAGCTCCAGGGGCCGAACCCCTGGGGGCCCCAACACCAGCTCCAGGGGCCCAACCCTTGAGCGCCCGAACCATAGCTCCAGGGGCCTAACCCCTGAGGCCCCAACACCAGCTCTAGGGGCCCAACACCTGAGGGCCCCAACACCAGCTCCAGGGTCCGAACCCCTGGGGTCTCCAACACCAGCACCAGGGGCCCAACCCCTGAGAACCCGAACAATAGCTCCAGGGCCGCAACCCCTGAGAGCCCGAACCATAACTCCAGGGGCCTAACCCCTGGGGGCCGCAACACCAACTCCAGGGGCCAAACCCCTGGGGGACCCAACACTAGCTCCACGGGCAGAACCCCTGAGCGTCCGAACTATAGCTCCAGGGGCCTAAACCCCGGGGGACCCAACCCCAGCTCCAGGGGCCCAACCCCTGGGGCCATAGACCCCAGCTCCAGGGGTCCATTACTGAGCGCCCGAACCATAGCTCCAGGGGCCTAACCCCCGGGGGCCCCAATCCCAACTCCAGGAGCCCAACCCATGGGGGCCCCAACACCAGCTCCAGGAGCCAAACCCCAGGGGGTCCCAACAACAGCTCCAGCGGCCCAACCCCAGAGCGCCCGAACCATAGCTCCAGGTGCCCAACCCCTGAAATCTCGAAACATAGCTCCAGGGGCCTCACCCCTGGTGGCCCCAACACCAGCTCCAGAGGCCCAACCCCTGGGGGCCCCAACACCAGCTCCAGTGACCCAAACCCTGGGGGCCCCAACACCAGCTCCATGGGCCCAACCGCTGAGCGCCCGAAACATAGCTCCAGGGGTCTAACCTCCGGGGGCCCCAACCCCAGCTCTAGGAGCCCAACCCCTGGGGGCCCCAACACCTGCTCCAGGAGCCAAACCCCTGGGGGCGCCAACACCAGCTCCAGCGACCCAACCCCAGAGCGCCCGAACCATAAATCCCAGGGGACTCACCCCTGGTGGCCCCCACACCAGCTCCAGAGGCCCAACCTCTGGGGGCCCCAACACCAGCTCCAGTGGCTCAACCCCTGGGGCCCCAACACCAGCTCCAGGGGCCCAACCCCTGAGCGACCTAACCATAGCTCCAAGGGCCTAACCCCTGGGCTCCCCAAACCCAGTTCCAAGGGTCCAACCCCTGAGCGCCCGAACCATAGCTCCAGGGGCCTAACCCCCGGAGGCCCCAACCCCAGCTCCAGAGGCCCAACCCCTGTGGGCCCCAACACCAGCTCCAGGAGCCCAACACCTGAGCACCCGAACCATGGCTCCCGGGACCTAACCCCTGGGGGCCCCAGCACCAGCTCCAGGGGCCCAACCCCTGAGCTCCCGTACCATAGCTCCAGGGGCCCAACCCCTGAGTGTCCGAACCATAGCTCCAGGGGCCTAACCCCCGGAGGCCCCAACCCCAGCTCCAGAGGCCCAACCCCTGTGGGCCCCAACACCAGCTCCAGGGGCCCAACACTTGAGCGCCCGAACCTTAGCTCCAAGGGTCTAACCCCCGGGGGCCCCAACCCCAGCTCCAGGGGCCCAACCCCTGGGGCACTCGACCCCAGCTCCAGTGGCCCACCCCCTGAGCGGCCGAACCTTAGCTCTAGGGGCCTAACCCCCGGGGGCCCCATCACCAGCTCTAAGGGCCCAACCCCGGAACGCCCGAACTATAGCTCCAAGGGCCTAACCCCTGGGGGCCCCAACACCAGCTGCATGGGCCGAACCACTGGGGGCCCCAACACCAGCTCCAGGGGCGCAACCCCTGAGCGCCCGAACCATAACGCCAGGGGCCCAACCCCTGAGCGCAAGAACCATAGCTCCAGGGGCCTAACCTCTGGTGCCCCAACACCAGCTCCAGGGGCCCAACACCTGGGGTCCCAACACCAGCTCAAGGGGCAAAACCCCGGAGTGCCCGAACAATAGCTCCAGCGTCTAACCCCTGGGGGCCCCCACCCCAGCTCCAAGGGCCCAACACCTGAGCGCCCGAACCACAGCTCCTGGGGCCTAAACCCTGGGGGCCCTAACCCCAGCTCCAGAGGCCCAACCCCTGGGGGCTCCAACACCAGCTCCAGGGTCCCAACCCCTGAGCGCCCGAACCATAGCTCCAGGGGTCTAAACCACGGATGACCCAACCCTATATCCAGCGGCCCAACCCCTGGGAGCACCAAAACCAGCTCCAGGGCCCCAACCCCTGAGCGCCCGAACCATAGCTCCAGGGTCCTAACCCCCGGGGCCCCAACCCCAGCTCCAGGGGCCCAATCCCTGGGGGCCCCAAAACCAGCTCCAGGTGCCCAACCCCAGAGCTCCCGAACCACAGCTCCAGGGGACTCACCCCTGGGGGCCCCAGCACCAGCTCCAGGGGCTCAACCCTTGGGGCCCCAACACCAGCTCCAGTGGCCCAACCCCTGGGGGCCCCAACACCAGCTGCAGGGGCCCAACCCCTGAGCGCCCTAATCATAGCTCCAAACGCCTAACCTCTGGGTTCCCCAACCCCAGCTCAAAGGGTCAAACCCCTGAGTGCCCGAACCATAGCTCCAGGGGCCTAACCCCCGGGGGCCCCAACCCCACCTCCAGGGGCCCAACCCCTGGGGGCCCCAACAGCAGCTCCAGGGGCCCAACCCCTGAGTGTCCGAACCATAGCTCCAGGGGCCTAACCCCTGGGGCCCCAACACCAGTTCCAGGGGCCCAACCCCTGGGGGCCCCAACACCAGCTCCGGGGGCCCAACCACTGAGCGCCTGAACCATAGCTCCAGGGCCCTAACCCCTGGGGGCCCCCAAACCAGCTCCAAGGGCCCAACCCCTGAGCGCCCGAACCATAGCTCCAGGGGCCTAAACCCTGGGGGCCCCAACACTAGCTCCAGGGGCCCAACCCCTGAGCACCCAAACCATAGCTCCGGGGACCTAACCCCTGGGGGCCCCAATACCAGCTTAAGTGGCCCAACCCCTGAGCGCCCGGACCATAGCTCCAGGGGCCTAACCCCTGGGGGCCCCAACACCAGCTCCAGGGGCCCAACCCCTGAGCACCCAAACCATAGCTCCAGGGGCCTAACCCCTGGGGGCCCCCACCACAGCTCCAAGGGCTCAACCCCTGGGGGCCCCAAAGCCAGCTCCAGGGGCCCAATCCTTCAGCGCCCGAACAATAACTCCAGGGGCCTAACCCCTGGGAGCCCCAACACCAGCTCCAGGGGCGTAACTCCAGAGCGCCCAAACAATACCTCCAGGGGCATAACCCCTGGGGGCCCCAACACCAGCTCCAGGGGCCCAACCCCATAGCGCCCGAATCATTCCTCCAGGGGCCTAACACCTGGGCCCCCCCCCCAGCTCCAAGGGCCCAACCCCTGATTCCCCAACCATAGCTCCAGGGGCCTAACTCCCGGGGGCCCCAACCCCAGCTCCAGGGACCCAACACCTGTGGTCCCACCACCATCTCCAGAGGCCCAACCCCTGTGCGCCCGAACCTTAGCTCCAGGGGCCTAACCTCTGGTGCCTCAACACCAGCTCCAAGACCCCAACCCCTGGAGGCCCCAACACCAGCTCCAGGGGCCGAACCCCTGAGTGCCCGAACCACAGCTCCAGGGGCCTAACCCCTGGGAGCCCCAACACCAGCTCCAGGTGCCCAACCCCTGAACGCCCGAACAATACCTCCAGGTGCCTAACCCCTGGGCGCCCCAACACCAGTTCCAGGGGCCCAACTCCTGGGGGCCCCAACACCAGCTCCAGGGGTCCAACCCCTGAGCGCCCGAACCATATCTCCAGGGGCCCAACCCCTAAGCGCCCAAACCATACCTCCAGGGGCCTAACCCCTGGGGCCCCAACACCAGCTCAAGGAGGCCAACCCCTGGGGGCCCGAACACCAGCTCCAAGGCCCCAACACCTGAGCCCCCGAACCATAGCTCCAGGGGCCTAACCCCCGGGGGCAACAACCCCAGCTCCAGGGGCCCAACGTCTGGGGGCCACAACACCAGCTCCAGGGCCCCAACCCCTGAGCGCCCGAACCATAGCTCCAGGGGCCTAAACTCCGGGGAACCCAACCCCAGCTCCAGGGGCCCAACCTCTGGGGCCCTCGACCCCAGCTACAGGGGCCAAACCCCTGAGCGCCCGAACCATAGCTCCAAGGGAATAACACCCGGGGGCCAAAACCCCAGCTCCAAGGGCCCAGCTCCTGAGTTCCCGAACCATAGCTCTAGAGGCCTAACCCCTGGGGTCCCCAACACCGGCTCAAGGGGCTCAACCCCTGGGGGCCCCAACACCAGCTCCAGGGGCCCAACCCCTGAGCGCCCGAACCATAGCTCCAGCGGCCTATCCCCTGGGGGCCACAACACCAGCTCCACGGGCCCAACCCCTGAGCGCCCGAACCATAGCTCTAGGGACCTAACCCCTGGGGGCCCCAATACCAGCTCTATAGGCCCAACCCCTGGGGCCCTCGACCCCAGCTCCAGGGGCCCAACCCCTCAGCGCCCGAACCATAGCTTCAGGAGCCCAACCCCTTAGCGCCCGAACCATAGCTCCAGGGGCCTAACTCCTGGGGCCCTAACACCAGCTCCAGGGGCTGAACCCCTGGGAGCCCCAACACCAGATCCAGGGGCCCAACCCTGAGCGCCCAAACACTACCTCCAGGGGCCTAAACCCTGGGGGCCCCAACACCAGCTCCAGAGTGCCAACCCCTGAGCGCCCGACCATAGCTCCATTGGCCTAACCCCTGGGGGCCCCCACCCCAGCTCCAAGGGCCCAAACCCTGAGCGCCCGAGCCATAGATCCAGGGGCCAAACACCCTGGGACCCCAACCCCAGCTCCAGGGGCCCAACCCCTGGGAGCCCCAACATCAGATCCAGGGGCCCAACCCCTGAGCGCCCGAACCATAGCTCCAGCGGCCTAACCCCTGGGGGCCCCAACACCAGTTCCAGGAGCCCAACCCCTGCGGGCCTCAACACTAGCTCCAAGCGCCCAACCCCTGGGGGGCCTAACACCAGCTCCAGTGGCCTAGCCCCTGGGGGCCCCAACACCAGCTCCAGAGGCCCAACCCCTGAGCATCCTAACCACTGCTCCAAGGGCCTAACCCCTGGGCTCCCGAACCCCATCTCCAAGGGTTCAACCCGTGAGCGCCCGAACCATAGCACCAGGGGTCCAACCCCCGGGGTCCCCAACCCCAGCTCCGGGGGCCCAAATCCTGTGGGCCCCAACACCAGCTCCAGGGGCCCAACCCCTGAGAGCCCGAACCATAGCTCCAGGGGCCTAACCCCTGGGGTCAGCAACACCGGCTCCAGGGGCTCAACCCCTGCGGGCCCCAACACCAGCTCCAGGGGCCCAACCCCTAAGCGCCCGAACCATAGCTCCAGGGGCCTATCCCTGGGGTCCCCCACCCCAGCTCCAAGGGCCCAAACGCTGAGCACCCGAACCATAGCTCCAGGGGCCTAACTCCTGGGGGCCCCAAGCCCTGGTCCAGGGGCCCAACCCCTGAGGGCCCCAACACCAGCTCCGGGAGCCGAACCCCTGAGCGCCCGAACCATAACTCCAGGGGCCTAACCCCCGGGGGACACAACCCCAGCTCCAGGGGCCCAACTCCTGGGGGCCCCAACACCAGCTCCAGGGGCCCAACCCCTGGGGGCCCCAACACCAGCTCCAAGGGTTCAACACCTGAGCGCCCGAACCATAGCATCAGGGGCCCAACGTCTGAGCGCTCGAACCATAGCTCCAGGTGCCTAATCGCTGTGGCCACAACACCAGATCCAGGGGCCCAACCCTTGGGGGACCCAACACCAGCTCCAGGGGCCCAACTGCTGAGCGCCAGAACCATAGCTCCAGGGGCCTAACCCCTAGGGGCCCCAACACAAGCTCCACGGGCTCCACCCCTGGGGGCCCCAACACCAGCTCCAGGGGCCTAACCCCTGATCGCCCGAACCATAGCTTCAGGGGCCTAACACCCGGGGGCTCCAACCCTAGCTCCAGGGGAATAACCCCTGGCGGCCCCAGCACCAGCTGCAGGGGCCCAAACCCTGAGCGCCCGAACCATAGCTCCAGGGGCCTAACCCCTGGGGGCCCCATCCCCAGTTCCAGGGGCCCAACCCCTGGGGGACCCAACACCAGCTCCAGGAGCCCAACCCCTGGGGGCCCCAACACCAGCTCCAGGGGCCTAACCCCAGAGTGCCCGAACCATAGCTCCAGGGGCCCAACCCCTGAGAGCCCGAACCATAGCTCCAGGGGCCTAACCCCTGGGGGTCCCAACACAAGCTCCAGGGGCCCAAACCCCTGGGGACCCCAACACCAGCTCCAGGGGCCCAACCCCTGAGCGCCCGAACCACAGCTCCACGGGTCGAACCCCTGAGCTCCCGAACCATAGCTGCAGGGGCCTAACCCCTAGGGGCCCCAACACAAGCTCCACGGGCCCCACCCCTGGGGGCCCCAACACCAGTTCCAGGGGCCCAACCCCTGAGCGCCCGAACCATAGCTCCAGGAGCATAACCCCTGGGGGCCACAACCGCAGCTCCAAGGGCCCAACCCCTAAGCGCCTGAACCATAGCTGCAGGGGCCTAACCTCTGGGGGCCCCTACCCCAGCTCCAGGTGCCCAACCCCTGGGGGTCCCAACACCAGCTCCACGGGCCCAACCCCTTGAGCGACCGAACTATAGCTCCAGGGACCTAAACCCCGGGGGCCCCAACTCCAGCTCCAGGTTCCCAACCCCTGGTGCCCTCGACCCCAGCTCTAGGGGCCCAACCCCTGAACACCCGAACCATAGCTCCAGGGGCCTAACCCCCGGGGGCCCCATCTCCAGCTCCAAGGGCCCAAACCCTGAGTGCCCGAACCAAAGCTCCAGGGACCTAACGCCTGGGGGCCCCAACAATAGCTCCAGGGCCCAACGCCTGGGGGCCCCAACACCAACTCCAGGGGCCCAACTCCTGAGCGCCTTAACCATAGCTCCAGGGGCCCAACTCCTGAGCGCCCGAACCACAGCTCCAGGGGACTAATCCCTGGTGCCCCAACACCAGCTCCAGGGGCTCAACCACTGGGGGCCACAACACCAGCTCCAGAGGCCCAACCCCTGAGCGCCCAAGCCATAGTTCCAGGGGCCTAACCCCTGGGGGCCCCAACACCAGCTCCAGGAGCCCAACCCCTGAGCGCCCGTACAATACCTCCAGGGGCCTATCCCCTGGGGGCCCCAATACCAGTTCCAGGGGCCCAACCCCTGAGCGCCTGAACCGTAACTCAAGGGACCTAACCCCTGGGGGCCCCCACCTCAGCTCCAAGGGCCCAACCCCTGAGCGCCCGAACCATAGCTCCAGGGGCCTAACCCCCGGGGGCCCCAACCCCAGCTCCAGGGGCCCAAACCCTGAGCTCCCAAACCATAGCTTCAGGAGCCTAACCCCCGGGGGCCCCAACCCCAGCTCCAAGTGTCCAACCCCTGAGAGGTCGAACAATAGCTCTAGGGGCCTAACCCCTGGGGGCCCCAACACCAGCTCCAGGGGCCGAACCCCTGGG
Organism: Gopherus flavomarginatus; assembly: GCF_025201925.1. Lineage (NCBI taxonomy): Eukaryota > Metazoa > Chordata > Testudines > Testudinidae > Gopherus > Gopherus flavomarginatus. The sequence goes on along the minus strand of NW_026114781.1, from coordinate 105,593 downwards.
GGCCCCAACACCAGCTCCAGGGGCCCAACCCCTGAGTGCCCGAAGCATAGCTCCAGGGGCCTAACCCCTGGGGGTTCCAACACCAGCTCCAGGGGCCCAACCCCTGGGGGCCCCAACACCAGCTCCAGGGGCCCAACCCCTTAGCACCCGAACAATACCTCCAGTGGACCAACCCCAGAGCACCCGAACCATAGCTCCAGGGGCCCAACCCCTGAGTGCCCGAACCATAGCTCCAGGAGACTAACCACTGGGGGCCCCCACCCCAGCTCCAAGGGCCCAACCGCTCAGCGCCCGACCCCTAGCTCCAGGGGCCTAATCCCTGGGGGCTCCAACCCCAGCTCCAGGGGCGCAACCCCTGGGGCCCCAACACCAACTCCGTGGGCCCAACCCCTGCGCGCCCGAACGATAGCTCCAGGGGCCTAGCCCCTGGGGCCCCAACACCAGCTCCAGGGGCCCAACCCTTGGGCGCCCCAACGCCAGCTTCAGGGGCCCAACCCCTGAGCGCCCGAACCATAGCTCCAGGGGCTTATCCCCAGGGGGCCCCCTCCCCAGCTCCAAGGGCCCAACCCCTGAGTGCCCGAACCATAGCTCCAGGTGCCAAACTTCCGGGGGCCCCAACCCCAGCTCCAGGGGCCCAATCCCTGGGGGTCCCAACACGAGCTCCAGGGGCCCAACCCCTGAGCGCCCGAGCCATAGTTCCAGGGGACTAACCCCTGGGGCCCCAACACCAGCTCCAGGGGCTCAACCACTGGGGGCCACAACACCAGCTCCAGAGGCCCAACCCCTAAGCGCCCGAGCCATAGTTCCAGGGGCCTAACCCCTGGGGGCCCCAACACCAGCTCCAGGGGCCCGACCCCTGCGCGCTCGAACAATACCTCCAGGGGCCTAACCCCTGCGGCCCCAACACCAGCTCCAGGGGCCCAACCCCTGGGGTCCCAATACCAGCCCCAGGGGCTCAAACCCTGAGCGCCCGAACCATAGCTCCAGGGGCCTAACCCCCGGGGGCCCCAACCCCAGCTCCAGGGGCCCAATCCCTGGGGGCCCCAACACCAGCTCCTGGAGCCCAACCCCTGGGGGCCCCAACACCATCTCCAGGGGCCCAACCCCAGTGCGCCCGAACAATAGCTCCAGGGGCCCAATCCCTGAGCGCCCGAACCAGAGCTCCAGGGGCCTCACCCCTGGGGGCCCCAACACCAGCTCCAGGGGCCCAACCCCTTGGGGCCCCAACACCAGCTGCAGTGGCCCAACCCCTGGGGGCCCCAACACGAGCTCCAGGGGCCCAACCCCTGAGCGCAGTAACCATAGCTGCAAAGTCCTAACCCCTGGACTCCCCAACCCCAGCTCCAAGGGTCCAACCCATGAGCGCCCGAAACATAGCTCCAGGGGCCTAACCCCTGGGGTCCCTAACCCAGTCCCAGGGACCCAACCCCTGGGGGCCCAAACACCAGCTCCAGGAGCCCAACCCCTGGGGGCCCCAACACCAGCTCCAGGTACCCAACCCCTGAGCGCCCGAACCATAGCTCCAGGGGCCTCACCCCTGGGTGCCCCAACACCAGGTCCAGGGGCCCAACCCCTGAGCGCCCGAATCATAGCTACAGTTTCTTAACCCCGGGGGCCCCAACCCCAGCTCCAGGGTCCCAACCCCTGGGGGCCCCAACACCAACTCCAGGAGCACAACCCCTGGGAGACCCAACAACAGCTCCAGGGGCCCAACCCCAGAGAGCCTGAACCATAGCTCCAGGGGCCCAAACCCTGAGCGCCCGAACCATAGCTCCAGGGGCCTAACCCCTTGGGCCCCAACAACAGTTCTAGGGGCCCAACCCCTGGGGGCCAAAACATCAACTCCAGGGGCACAACCCTGAGCTCCCGTACCATAGCTCCAGGGGCCTAAGCCCTGGGGACCTTACCCCAGATCCAGGGGCCCAACCCCTGTGGGACCCAACACCAGCTCCAGGGGCCCAACCTCTAAGCGCCCGAACCATAGCTCCAGGGGTCTAACTCCTGGGGGCCTCAACACCAGCTCCAGGGGCCGAACCCCTGCGGGCCCGAAACATACCTCCAGGGACCCAACCCCTGAGCCCCCGAACCATAGCACCAGGGGCCTAACCCCTGGGGCCCCAACACCAGCTCCAGGGGCCCAACCTCTGGGGGCCCCAACACCAGCTCCAGGGACCCAACCCCTGAGCGCCCGAACCATAGCTCCAGGGGCCTAACACCTGTTGGCCCAATCCCCAGTTCCAGGGACCCAACCCCTGGAGGCACCAACACCAGCTCCAGGGGCCCAACCTCTGAGGGCCCGAACCATAGCTCCAGGGGCCTAACCCCTGGGGGCCCCAACCCCAGCTCCAAGGACCCAAACACTTTGGGCCCCACAACCAGATCCAGGAGCCCAACCCCTGGGGGCCCCAACACCACCTCCAGGGTCCCAACCCCAGAGCGCCCAAACTATAGCTCCAGGGACCCAACCCCTGAGTGCCCGAACCATAGCCCTTAGGGCCTCACCCCTGGGTGCCCCAACACCAGCTCCAGGGGCCCAGCCCCTGGGGACCCCAACGCCAGCACCAGGGACCTAACCCCTGGGTTCCCCAACCCCAGCTCCAAGGGTCCAACCCCTGAACACCCGAACCATAGCTCCAGGGGCCTAACCCCCGCGGGTTCGAACAACAGCTCCAGGGGCCCAACCCCTGGGGGCCCCAACACCAGCTCCAGGGGCCCAACCCCTGAGCGCCCGAACTATAGCTCCAGGGGCGTAACCCCTAGGGCCCCAACTCCAGCTCTAGAGGCCCAAACCCTGATGGCCCCAACACCAGCTCCAGGGGCCGAAACCCTGAGCGCCCGAACCATAGCTCCAGGGGCCTAACCCCTGGGGTCCCCAACGTCAGCTCCAGGGGCCAAACCCCTGAGCGCCCGAACCATAGCTCCAGGGAACCAACCCCTGAGAGCCCGAACCATAGCTCGAAGGGCCTAACCCCTGGGAACCCAAACCCAGCTCCAGGGGCCCAACCCCTGGGGGCTCCAACACCAGCTCCAGAGGCCAAAACCCTGAGCGCCCGAACCATAGCTCCAGGGGCCTAACCCCTGGGGGCCCCCACCCCAGCTCCAAGGGCCCAAACCCCTGAGCGCCCGAAGCATAGCTCCAGGGGCCTAACCCCTGAGGGCCCCAACCCCAGCTCCAGGGGCCCAACCCCTGGGGCCCCAACACCAGCTTCAGGGGCCCAACCCCTGAGCGCCCGAACCTTAGCTCCAGGGGCCTAACCCCCGGAGGCCCCAACCCCAGCTCCAGGGGCCCAACCCCTGGGGACCCCAAAACCAGCTCCAGGGGCCCAACAATTGAGCGCTCGAACCATAGCTCCTGGGGCCTAACCCCTAGAGCCCCAACAGCAGCTCTAGGGGCCCAAACCCTGGGGGCCCAAAGACCAGCTCCAGGGGCCCAACCCTTGAGCGCCCGAACCATTGCTCCAGGTTCCTAACCCCTGGGGGCTCCCACCCCAGCTTCAAGGGCCCAACCCCTGAGAGCCCGAACCATAGGTCCAGGGTCCTAACTCCTGTGGGCCCCAACCCCAGCTCAAGGGGCCTAACCCCTGGGGGCCCCAACACCAGCTCCAGGGGCCCAACCCCTAAGCGCCCGAACCATTGCTCCAGGGGCCTAACCCCTTGGGGCTCTCACCCCAGCTCCAAGGGCCCAACCCCTGAGAGCCTGAACCATAGCTCCAGGGTCCTAACCCCTGTGGGCCCCAACCCCAGCTCAAGGGGCCCAACCCCTGGGGGCCCCAACACCAGCTCCAGGTGCCCAACCCCTGAGCGTCCGAACCATAGCTCCAGGGGCCCAACCCCTGAGCGTCCGAACCATAGTTCCAGGGGCCTCACCCTTGGGGGCCAAAACACCAGCTCCAGGGGCCCAACCCCTGAGCGCCCTAACCATAGCTCCAAAGGCCTAACCCCTCGGCTCACCACACCCAGCTCCAAGGGTCCAACCCCTGACCGCCCGTACCATAGCTTAAGGGGCCTAACCCCCGGGGGCTGCAACCCCAGCTCCAGGGGCCCAACCCCTGGGGGCCCCAACACCAGCTCCAGGGGCCCAACCCCTGAGCGCCGGAACCATAGCTAAAGGGGCCTAACCACTGGGGGCACCAACCTCAGCTCCAAGGACCCAACCCCTGGGGGCCCCAACACCAGCTCCAGGATCTCAACACCTAGGGGCCCCAACACCAGCTACAGGGGCCCAACCCCAGAGCGCCCAAACTATAGCTCGAGGTACCCAACCCCTGAGGGACCGAACCATAGCTCCAGGGGCCTCACCCCTGGGTGCTCCAACACCAGATCCAGGGGCCCAACCCCTGGGGACCCCAACGCCAGCACCAGGGACCTAACTCCTGAGCGCCCTAACCATATCTCCAAGGGCCTAACCCCTGGGCTCCTCAACACCAGCTCCAAGGGTCCAACCCCTGAACGCCCGAATCATAGCTCTAGAGGCCTAACCCCCGGGGTTTCCAACCCCAGCTCCAGGGGCTTAACCACTGAGGGCCCCAACACCAGCTCCAGGGGCCCAATCCCTGAGCACCCGAACCATAGCTCCAGAGGTCTAACCCCTAGGGCCCCAACACCAGCTCTAGGGGCCCAAACCCTGATGGCCCAAACACCAGCTCCGGGGGCCCAACCCCTGAGCGCCCGAACCATAGCTCCAGGGGCCTAACCCCCAGGGACCCAACACCAGCTCTATGGGCCCAAAACCTGGGGGCCCAAACACCAGCTCCAGGGGCCCAATCCCTGAGCGCCCGAACCATAGCCCCAGGGGCCTAACCCCCGGGGGCCCCAACCCTAGCTCCAGGGTCCCAACCCCTGGGGGCCCCAACACCAGCTCCAGGGGCCCAACCCCTGAGCGCCCGAACAATACCTCCAGGGGCCTAACCCTTGGGGGCCCCCACCCCAGCTCCAAAGGCCCAACCCCTGAGCGCCCGAAACATAGCTCCAGGGGCCTAACCCGTGGGGGCACCAACACCAGATCCAGAGGCCCAAGCCCTGAGCGCCCGAACCATAGCTCCAGGGACCTAACTCCCGGGGCCCCAACCCCAGCTCCAGGGGCCCAACCCCTGGGGGCCCGAACACCAGCTCCAGGGGCCCAACCCCAGAGCGCCCGAATCATATCTCCAGGGGCCTAACCCCCGGAGGCCCCAACCCCAGCTCCAGGAGCCCAACCCCTGGCAGCCCCAACACCAGCTCCAGGGGCCCAATCCTAGAGCGCCCGAACCATAGCTCCAGGGGCCCAACCCCTGAGCGCCCGAGGCATAGCTCCAGGGGCCTCACCCCTGAGGGCCCTAACACGAGCTCCAGGGGCCCAACCCCTGAGGGCCCCATCACCAGCTCCAGGGGCCGAACCCCTGAGCGCCCGAACCATAGCTCCAGGGGCCTAACCCCTGGGGGCCGGAACACCAGCTCCAGGGGCCCAACCCCTGGGGGCCCCAACACCAGCTCCAGGGGCCCAACCCCTGCGCGCCCGAACCATAGTTCCAGGGGCCTAACCCCTGGGGGCTCCAACACCAGCTCTAGGGGCCCAACCTCTGAGCGCCCGAACAACACCTCCAGGTGTCTAACCCCTGGGGGCCCCAACACCAGCTTCAGGGGCCGAACCCCTGAGCGCCCGAACCATAGCTCCAGGGGCCTAACCCCTGGGGGCCCCAACCCCAGCTCCAAGGGCCCAACCCCTGAACGCCCGAACCATAGCTCCAGGGGCCTAACCCCTGGGGGCCCCAACCCCAGCTCCAGGGGCCCAACCCCTGGAGGCCCCAACACCAGCTCTAGGGGCCCAACCCCTGAGCGTCCGAACCAAAGCTCCAGGGGCCTAACCCCTGGGGCAACAACACCAGCTCCAGGGGCCCAACCCCTGAGCGCCCGAACCATAGCTCCAGGGGCCTAACCCCTGGGGGCCCCCACCCCAGCTCCAAGGTTCGAACCCCTGAGCACCCGAACCATAGCTCCAGGGGCCTAACCCCTGGGGGCCCCCACCCCAGCTCCAAGGGCCCAACCCCTGGGGGCCCCAACACCAGATCCAGGGGCCCAACCCCTGAGCGCCCGAACTATAGCTCCAGGGTTTTAACCCCCGGGGGCCCCAACCCCAGCTCCAGGGGCCCAACCCCTGGGGCCCTCGACCCCAGCTCCAGGAGCCCAACCCCTGAGCGCCCGAACAATACCTCCAGGGGCCTAACCCCCGGGGGCCCCAACCCCAGCTCCAAGGGCCCAACCCCTGAGCGCCCGAACCATAGCTCTAGGGGCCTAAACCCTAGTGGCCCCAACACCAGCTCCAGGGGCTGAACCCCTGGGGTCCTCAACACCAGCTAAAGTGGCCCAGCCCCTGAGCGCCCGAACTATTGCTCCAGGGGATTACCCCTGGGGCCCCAACACCAGCTCCAGGGGCCCAAACCCTGGGGGCCTCAACTCCAGCTCATAGACTCATAGACTTATAGGTCAGATGGGACCAATCTGATCATCTAGTCTGACCTCCTGCACAAGGCAGTCCGCAGAATCCTACCCATCCAATTTTATAATAACCCCCATCCCAGGACCGAGTTATTGAAATCCTCAAAAATGGTTTGAAGAGCTCAAGAGTCACCAGCTAGCACCCAAGAAGGAATTCTCTGCAGCAACTCAGTACCCATCGCATCCAACATCTCCCCGCAGACCATTGAGCAGACCTGTCTGGTGGTAATTCAAGATCAATTGCCCAAATTAACGATCCTGTCATAACATCCCCTCCATATACTTATCAAGCTTTGTCTTAAAGCCAGGAAAGTCTTTTGCCCCTACTACTTCCCTCGGAAGGCTATTCCAGAACTTCACTCCCCTAATGGTCAGAAACCTTCGTCTAATTTCAAGTCTAAACTTCCTAATATCCAGTTTATACCCATTCGTCCTCGTGTCTACATTAGTACTAAACTTAAATAATTCCTCTCCCTCCCTAACGTTAATCCCCTTGATATATTTATATAGAGCGAGCATATACCCCCTCAGCCTTCTTTTGGCCAGGCTAAACAAGCCAAGCTCTTTGAGTCTCCTTTCATAAGGCAGTTTTTCCATTCCTCGGATCATCCTAGTAGCCCGTCTCTGATCCTGTTCCAGTTTGAATTCATCCTTCTTGAACATGGGACACCAGAACTGTACACAGTATTCCAGATGGGGTCTCACCAACGCCTTATATAACGGTACTAACACATCCTTATCCTTGCAGGAAATACCCCGCCTGATGCATCCCAAAATCGCATTTGATTTTTTAACAGCCGTATCACATTGGCGACTCATAGTCATCCTGCTATCAACCAGTACCCCAAGGTCCTTCTCCTCCTCCGTCGCTTCCAACTGATGCGCCCCCAACGTATATCCAAAATTCTTCTTATTAATTCCTAAATGCATGACCTTGCACTTTTCACTATTGTATTTCATCCTATTTCTATTACACCAGTTTACAAGGTGGTTCAGATCTTACTGAATAGTATCCCTGTCCTTCTCCGTGTTAGCAATAAACCCAAGCTTCGTGTCATCTGCAAACTTTATTAGCACATTCCCGCTATTTGTGCCAAGGTCAGTAATAAAAAGGTTAAATAAGATCGGTCCCAAAAGTTCCAGTGGCACAATCCCTGAGCGCCCAAACCATAGCTCCAGGGGCCTAACCCCTGGGGCCCACAACACCAGCTCCAGGGGCCCAACCCCTGAGCGCCCGAACAATACCTCTAGGGGCCTAACCACTGGGGGCCCTAACACCAGTTCCAGGGGACTAACCCCTGAGCGCCCGAAACATAGCTCCACGGGCCTAACCCCTGGGGGCCCCCACCCCGCTCCAAGGGTCCAATCCCTGAGCGCCTGAAAAATAGCTCCAGAGGCCTAAACCCTAGGGGTTCCAACCCCAGCTCCAGGGGCCCAACCCCTGGGGGCCCCAACACCAGCTCCAGAGGCCCAACCCCTGAGCGCCCGAACCATAGCTCCAGGGGCCTAACCCCTGGGGCCCCAACACAAACTCCAGGGGCCCAACCCCTGGAGACCCCAACACCAGCTCCAGGGGAACAACCCCTGAGCGCCCGAACAATACCTCCAGGGGCCTAACCCCTGGGGGCCCCAACACCAGCTCCAGGGACTCAACCCCTGAGCGCCCGAATCATAGCTCCAGGGGCCCAACCGCTGGGGGCCCCCACCCCAGCTCCAAGGGCCCAACCCCTGAGCGCCCGAACCATAGCTCCAGGGGCCTAACCCCTGAGGGCCCCCACCCAAGCTCCAAGGGCCCAACCCCTAAGCGCCCGAACCGTAGCTCCAGGGGCCAAACCCCTGGGGGCTCCAACACCAGCTCCAGGGGCCCAACCCCTGGGGGCCCCAACACCAGCTCCAGGGGCCCAAACCCTGAGCGCCCGAACCATAGCTCAAGGGGATTAACCTCCGGGGGCCCCAACCCCAGCTCCAGGGGCCCAACCCCTGGGGCCCTCGACCCCAGCTCCAGGGGCCCAACCCCTGAGCGCCCGAACCATAGCTCCAGGGGCCTAACCCCCGAGGGCCCCAACCCCAGCTCCAAGGGCCCAACCCCTGAGCGCCCGAACCATAGCTCCAGGGGCCTAACCCCTGGGGGCCCCAACACCAGCTCCAGGGGCCCAACCCCTGTGAGCCCGAACCATAGCTCCAGGGACCTAACCCCTGGGGCCCCAACACCAGCTCCAGGGGCCCAACCCCTTGGGGCCCCAACACCAGCTCCAGGGGCCCAACCCCTGAGCGCTCGAACTATAGCTCCAGGGGCCTAACTCCTGAGGGCCCCAACAACAGCTCCAGGGGACAAACCCCTGAGCGCCCGAACAATACTTCCAGTGGCCTAATCCCTGTGGGCCCCAACACCAGATCCAGGGGCCCAATCCCTGAGCGCCCGAACCATAGCTACAGGGGCCTAACCCCTGGGGGCACCCATCCCAGCTCCAAGAGCCCAACCGCTGAGTGCCCGAACCATTGCACCAGGGGCCTAACCCCTCGGGGTCCCAACACCAGCTCCAGGGGCCGAACCCCTGGGGGCACCAACACCAGGTCCAGGGGCCGAACCCCTGAGCGCCCGAACCATAGCTCTAGGGGCTTAACCCCTGGGGGCTCCCACCCCAGCTCCAAGTGCCCATCCCCTGAGTGCCCAAACAATAGCTACAGGGGCCTAACCCCTGGGGGCCCCAACCCCAGCTCCAGGGGCCCAACCCCTGGAGGCCCCAACACCAGGTCCAGGGGCCCAACCCCTATGCGTCCGAACCATAGCTCCAGGGGCCTAACCCCCGGGGGCCCCAATCCCAGCTGCAGGGGCCCAACCCCTGGGGGCCCGAACAAAAGCTCCAGGGGCCCAACCCCTGAGCGCCCAAACCATAGCTCCAGGGGCCCAACCCCTGGAGGCCCCAACACCAGCTCCAGGGGCCCAACCCCCGGGGGCCCCAACACCAGCTCTAGTGGCCCAACCCCAGGGGGCCCCAACACCAGATCCAGGGGCCCAACCCATGAGCGCCCTAATCATAGCTCCAAGGGCCTAACCCCTGGGCTCCCCAACCCCAGCTCCAAGGGTCCAACCCCTGAGCGCCCGAACCATAGCTCCAGGGGCCTAACACTCGGGGGCCCCATCCCCGGCTCCAGGAGCCCAACCCCTGGGGGCCCCAACACCAGCTCCAGGGGCCCAACCCTGAGCGCCCGAACCATAGCTCCAGGGACCTAACCCTTGGGGACCCCAACCCCAGCTCCAAGGGCCCAACCCCTGAGGGCCCGAACCATAGCTCCAGGGGCCTAACCCCTAGGGGCCCCAACCGCAGCTTCAAGTGCCCAACCCCTGAGCGCCCAAACCATAGCTCCAGGGGCCTAACCCCTGAGGGCACCCACCCAAGCTCCAAGGGCCCAACCCCTGAGCGCCCGAACCGTAGCTCCAGGGGCCAAACCCCTGGGGGCTCCAACACCAGCTCCAGGGGCCCAACCCCTGGGGGCCCCAACACCAGCTCCAGGGGCCCAAACCCTGAGCGCCCAAACCATAGCTCCAGGAGATTAACCTCCGGGGGCCCAAACCCCAGCTCCAGGGGCCCAACCCCTGGGGCCCTCGACCCCAGCTCCAGGGGCCCAACCCCTGAGCGCCCGAACCATAGCTCCAGGGGCCTAACCCCCGAGGGCCCCAACCCCAGCTCCAAGGGCCCAACCCCTGAGCGCCCGAACCATAGCTCCAGGGGCCTAACCCCTGGGAGCCCCAACACCAGCTCCAGAGGCCGAACCCCTGTTGGCCCCAACACCAGCTCCAGGGGCCCAACCCCTGAGCGCCGGAACTATAGCTCCAGGGGCCTAACTCCTGTGGGCCCCAACACCAGCTCCAGGGGACAAACCCCTGAGCGCCCGAACAATACTTCCAGTGGCCTAATCCCTGGTGACCCCAACACGAGATCCAGGGGCCCAATCCCTGAGGGCCCGAACCATAGCTAGAGGGGCCTAACCCCTGGGGGCACCCATCCCAGCTCCAAGGGCCCAACCGCTGAGTGCCCGAACCATTGCACCAGGGGCCTAACCCCTGGGGGTCCCAACACCAGCTCCAGGGGCCGAACCCCTGGGGGCACCAACACCAGGTCCAGGGGCCGAACCCCTGAGGGCCCGAACCATAGCTCCATGGGCCTAACCCCTAGGGGCCCCAACCGCAGCTCCAAGTGCCCAACCCCTGAGCGCCCGAACCACAGTTCCAGGGGCCTAACCCCCGGAGGCCAAAACCCCAGCTCCAAGGGCCCAACCAATGACTGCCCGAACCACAGCTCCAGGGGCCTAACCCCCGGGGGCCCCAACCCCAGCTCCTGGGGCCCAACCCCTGGGGGCCCCAACACCAGCTCTAGGAGCACAACCCCTGAGGGCCCCAACACCAGCTCCAGGGGCCCAACCCCAGAGCGCCCAAACCATAGCTCAACGGGCCGAACCCCTGAGGGCCGAAACCATAGCTCCAGGGGCCTCACCCCTAGGGGCCCCAACACCAGCTACAGGGGCCCAACCCCTGGGGGCCGCAAAATCAGCTCCAGTGGCCCAACCCCTGGGGGCCCCAACACCAGCTCCAGTGGCCCAACCCCTGAGCGACGTAACCATAGCTCCATGGGCCTAACTCATGGGCTCCCCAACCCCAGCTCCAAGGGCCCAACCCCTGAGCGCCTGAACCATAGCTCCAGGGGCCTAAGCCCCGGAGGCCCCAACCTCAGCTCCAGGGGCCCAAACCCTGGGGGCCCCAACACCAGCTCCAGGGGCCCAACCTCTGAGCGCCCGAACCATAGCTCCAGGGGCCTAACCCCTATTGGCCCCAACCTCAGCTCCAGGGGCCCAACCCCTGGGGGACCCAACACCAGCTCCACGGGCCCAACCCCTGAGCGCCCGAACCATAGCTTCAGGGGCCTAATCCCTGGGGCCCCAACACCAACTCCAGGGACCGATCCCCAGAGGGCCCCAACACCAGCTCCACGGCTCCAACCCCTGAGCGCCCGAACTATATCTCCAGGGGACTAACCCCCGGGGCCCCAACCCCAGCTCCAGGGGCCCAACCCTTGAGCGCCCGAACCATAGCTCCAGGGGCCTAACCTACGGGGGCCCCAACCCCAACTACAAGGGCCCAAACCCTGAGCGCCCAAACCAAAGCTCCAGGGGCCTAACCCTTGGGGGCCCCAACACCAGCTCCAGGGGCCCAACCCCTGGGGGCCCCAGCACCAGCTCCAGGGGCCCAACTCCTGAGCGCCCGAATCATAGCTCCAGGGGCATAACCCCTGGGGGCCCCATCACCAGCTCCAGGAGCAAAACCCCTGAGGGCCCCAACACCAGCTCCAGGAGCCCAACCCCTGGGGGCCCAAACACCAGCTCCAGGGGCCCAACCCCTGAGCGCCCGAACCATAGCTCCAGGGGCCCAACCCCTGAGCGCCCGAACCATAGCTCCAGTGGCCTCACCCCTTGGGGCCTCACCACCAGCTCCAGGGGCCCAACCCTTGCGGGTTCCAACACCAGCTCCAGTGGAACAACCCCTGGCGGCCCCAACACCAGTTCCAGGGGCCCAACCACTGAGCGCCCTAACCATAGCTCCAAGGGCCTAACCCCTGGGCTCCACAACCCCAGCTCCAAGGGTCCAACCCCTGAGCGCCCGAACCATAGCTCCAGGGGCCTATCCCCCGGGGGTCCCAACCCCAGCTCCAGGGGCCCAACCCCTGGGGGCCCCAACACCAGCTCCAGCGGCCCAACCCCTGAGCGCCCGAATCGTAGCTCCAGGGGCCTAACCTCTGGGGGCCCCAACACCAGCTACAAGGGCCCAAACCCTGAGCGCCCGAACCATATCTCCAGGGGCCTAACCCTTGGGGGCCCCAACCGCAGCTCCAAGGGCCCAACCCCTAAGCGCCCGAACCATAGCTCCAGGGGCCCAACCCCTGGGCGCCCCAGCACTAGCTCCACGGGTCCAACAACTGAGCGCCCGAACTATAGCTCCAGGGGCCTAACCGACGGGACCCCAACCCCAGCTCCAGGGGCCCAACCCTTGAGCGCCCGAACCATAGCTCCAGGGGCCTAACCTACGGGGGCCCCAACCCCAGCTCCAAGGGCCCAAACCCTGAGCGCCCAAACCAAAGCTCCAGGGGCCTAACCCTTGGGGGCCCCAACACCAGCTCCAGGGGCCCAACCCCTGGGTGCCGTAGCACCAGCTCCAGGGGCCCAACTCCTGAGCGCCCGAATCATAGCTCCAGGGGCATAACCCCTGGGGGCCCCATCACCAGCTCCAGGAGCTCAACCCCTGAGGGCCCCAACACCAGCTCCAGGAGCCCAACCCCTGGGGGCCCAAACACCAGCTCCAGGGGCCCAACACCTGAGCGCCCGAACCATAGCTCCAGGGGCCCAACCCCTGAGTGCCCGAATCATAGCTCCAGTGGCCTCACCCCTGGGAGCCTCAACACCAGGTCCAGGGGCCCAACCCTTTGGGGTTCCAACACCAGCTCCAGTGGAACAACCCCTGGGGGCCCCAACACCAGCTCCAGGGGCCCAACCCTTGAGCGCCCTATCCATAGCTCCAAGGGCCTAACCCCTGGGCTCCCCAACCTCAGCTCCAAGGGTCCAACCCCTGAGCGCCCGAACCATAGCTCCAGGGCCTATCCCCCTGGGGTCCCAACCCCAGCTCCAGGGGCCCAACCCCTGGGGGCCCCAACACCAGCTCCAGCGGTCCAACCCCTGAGCGCCCGAATCCTAGCTCCAGGGGCCTAACCTCTGGGGGCCTCAACACCAGCTCCAGGGGCCCAACCCCTATGCGCCCGAATCATAGCTCCAGGGGCCCAACCCCTGAGCGCCCGAACCATAGCTCCAGTGGTCTCACTTCTGGGTGCCCCAACACCAGCTCCTGGGGCCTAACCACTGAGCGCCAGAACCATAGCTCCAGGGTTCTAATCCCCGGGGGCCCCAACCCCAGATCCAGGGGCCAAACCCCTGAGCGCCCGAATCATAGCTCCAGGGGCCTAACAACTGGGGGCCCCAACACCAACTCCAGGGGCCGAATCCCTGGGGCCCTTGACCCCACCGCTAAGGGACCAACCCCTGAGTGCCCGAACCATAGCTCCAGGGGCCTAACCCCCGGGGGCCCCAACCACAGCTCCAGGGGTCCAAACCCTGGGGTCCCCAACACCAGATCCAGGGGCCCAACCCCTGAGCGCCCGAACCATAGCTCGAGGGGCCTAACCCCTGGTGGCCTCAACCCTAGCTCCAAGGGCCCAACCCCTGAGAGCCCGAACCATAGCTCCAGGGGCCTAACCTATGGAGGCCCCAACTCCAGCTCCAGGGGCCCAACCCCTGGGGGTCCAACACCAGCTCTAGGAGCCCAACCCCTGGGGGCCCCAACACCAGCTTTAGAGCCCCAACCCCTGGGGACCCCAACCCCAGCTCCAGGGGCCCAACCCCTGAGCGCCAGAATCATAACTCCAGGGGCCTAACCCCTGGGGGCCCCAACACCAGCTCCAGGAGCCCAACCCCTGGGGCCATCGACTCCAGCTCCAAGGGCCTAACCCCTGAGTGCCCGAACCATAGCTCCATGGGCCTAACCTCCGGGGGCCCCAACCCCAGCTCCAGGGGCCCAAGCCCTGAGGGCCCCAACACCAGATCCAGGTGCCCAACCCCTGAGCAACCGAACCATAGCTCCAGGGGCCTAACCCCTGGGGCTCCAACCCCAGCTCCAAGGGCCCAGGCCCTGAGTGCCCGAACCATAGCTCCAGGGGCCCAACCCCTGTGGGTCCCAACACCAGCTCCAGGAGCCCAACCCCTGGGGACCCCAACACCAGTTCCAGGGGCCCAACCCCTATGCGCCCGAATCACAGCTCCTGGGGCCCAACGCCTGAGCGCCTGAACCATAGCTCCAGTGGTCTCACTCCTGGGGGCCCCAACACCAGCTCCTGGGGCCCAACCACTGAGCGCCCGAACCATAGCTCCAGGGTCCTAATCCCCGGGGGCCCCAACCCCAGCTCCAGGGACCCAACCCCTGGGGCCCTCAACCCCAGCTCCAGAGCCCAACCCCTGAGCGCCCGAACCATAGCTCCAGGGGCCTAACCCCCGGGGGCCCCAACCCCAGCTCGAAGGGCCCAACCCCTGAGCGTTAGAACCATAGCTCCAGGGGCCTAACCCCTGGGGGCCCCAACACCAGCTCCACTGGCCCAACCCCTGGGGGCCCCAACACTAGCTCCAGGGGCTCAACCCCTGACCGCCCGAACCATAGCTCCAGGGGCCTAACCCCTGGGGGCCTCAACACCAGCTCCAGGGACCCAACCCCTGAGCGCCCGAAGAATACCTCCAGGGGCCTAACCCCTGGGGGCCCCAACACCAGCTCCAGGGACCCTACCCCTGAGCGCCCGAACCATAGCTCCAGTGGCCGAACCCCTTGGGGCCCCAACACCAGCTCCAGGGGCCCAAACGCTGGGGCTCTTGACCCCAGTTCCAAGGGCCCAACCCCTGACTGCCCGAACCATAGCTCCAGGGGCCTTACCCCCGGGGGCCCCAACCACAGCTCCAGGGGCCCAACCCCTGGGGGCCCAAACACCAGTCCAGGGGCCCAACCCCTGAGCGCCCGAACCATAGCTCCAGAGGCCTAACCCCCTGGATACCAAACCCCAGCTACAAGGGCACAAACCCTGAGCGCCCGAACCATAGCTCCAGGGGCTTAACCCCCGGGGGCCCCAACCCCAGCTCCAAGGGCCCAACCCCTGAGCGGTCGAACCATAGATCCAGGGGCCTAACCCCTGGGGGCCCTAACACCAGCTCAACGCACCGAACCCCCGGGGGTCCCAACACCAGCTCCAGGGGCCAAACCCCTCAGTGCCCGAACCATTGCTTCAGGGGCCAAAACCCTTAGCGCCCGAACCATAGCTAGAGGGGCCTAACACCTGGGGGCCCCAACACCAGCTCCAGGGGCCGAACCCGTTAGTAACCGAACCATAGCTCCAGGAGCCCAACCCCTGAGCGCCCGAATCATAGCTCCAGGGGCCTAACCCCTGAGGGCCTCAACACCACCTCCAGGGGCGCAACCCCTGAGCAACCGAACAATACCTGCAGGGGCCAAACCCCTGGGGGCCCCAACACCAGTTCCAGGGGCCGAACCCCTGAGAGCCCGAACCATTGCTCCATTGGCCGAGCCCCTGGGGGCCCCAACACCAGCTCCAGGGGACCAAACCCTGAGCGCCTGAAAAATAGCTCCAGGGGCCCAACCCCTGGGGGCCCCAACACCAGTTCCAGGGGCCCAACCCCTGAGCGACCAAACCATAGCTCCAGGGGCCCGACCCCTGAGCGTCCGAGCCACAGCTCCATGGGCCTAACCCCTGGGGCCCCAACACCAGCTCCCGGGGCCCAACCCCTGCGGTCCCCAACACCAGCTCCAGGGGCTCAACCCCAGAGCGCCCGAACCATAGCTCCAGGGTCCTAACCCCTGGGGTCCCCAACACCAGCTCCAGGAGCCCAACCCCTGGGGGCCCCAACACCAGCTCCTGGCGTCCAACCGCTTAGCGCCCGAACCATAGCTCCAGGGGCCCAACCCTAGAGCGCACGAACAATATCTCCAGGGGCCTAACCCCTGGGGCCCCAACACCAGTCCAACTGCCCCAACCCCTGGGGTCCCCAACACCAGCTCCAGGAGCCAAACCCCTGAGCGCCCGAACCATAGCTTCAGGGGCCTAACAACTGGGGGCCTCAAGACCAGCTCAGGGGTCCAACCCCTGAGCGCCCGAACAATACCTTCAGGGGCCTAACCCCTGGGGGCCCCAACACCGGCTCCAGGGGCCCAACCCCTGAGCGCCCGAACCATAGCTCCTGGGGCCGAATCCCTGGGGCCCTTGACCCCACCGCTAAGGGACCAACCCTTGAGTGCCCGAACCATAGCTCCAGGGGCCTAACCCCCGGGGGCCCCAACCACAGCTCCAGGGGTCCAACCCCTGGGGTCCCCAACACCAGATCCAGGGGCCCAACCCCTGAGCGCCCGAACCATAGCTCGAGGGGCCTAACCCCTGGAGGCCTCAACCCTAGCTCCAAGGGCCCAACCCCTGAGAGCCCGAACCATATCTCCAGGGGCCTAACCTCCGGGGGCCCCAACCCCAGCTCCAGGGGCCTAACCCCTGTGGGCCCCAACACCAGCTCCAGGAGCCCAACCCCTGGGGCCCTCGACTCCAGCTCCAAGGGCCCAAACCCTGGTGCCCGAACCATAGCTCCAGGGGCCTAACCTCCGGGGGCCCCAACCCCAGCTCCAGGGGCCCAACCCCTGAGGGCCCCAACATCAGATCCAGGGGCCCAACCCCTGAGCACCCGAACCGTAGCTCCAGGGGCCTAACCCCTGGGGCTCCAACCCCAGCTCCAAGGGCCCAACCCCTGAGTGCCCGAACCATAGCTCCAGGGGCCCAACCCCTGGGGGCCCCAACACCAGCTCCAGGAGCTCAACCCCTGGGGGCCCCAACACTAGTTCCAGGGCTCCAACCCCTATGCGCCCGAATCATAGCTCCTGGGGCCCAACCCCTGAGCGACTGAACCATAGCTCCAGTGGTCTCACTCCTGGGGGCCCCAACACCAGCTCCTGGGGCCCAACCACTGAGCGCCCGAACCATAGCTCCAGGGTCCTAATCCCCGGGGGCCCCAACCCCAGCTCCAGGGACCTAACCCCTGGGGCCCTCGACCCCAGCTCCAGAGCCCAACCCCTGAGCGCCTGAACCATAGCTCCAGGGGCCTAACCCCCGGGGGCCCCAACTCCAGCTCAAAGGGCCCAACCCCTGAGCGTTAGAACCATAGCTCCAGGGGCCTAACCCCTGGGGGCCCCAACACCAGCTGCACTGGCCCAACCCCTGGGAGCCCCAACACTAGCTCCAGGGGCTCAACCCCTGACCGCCCGAACCATAGCTCCAGGGGCCAAACCCCTTGGGGCCCAAACACCAGCTCCAGGGACCCTACCCCTGAGCGCCCGAACTATAGCTCCAGTGGCCGAACCCCTTGGGGCCCAAACACCAGCTCCAGGGGCCGAAACCCTGGGGTTCTCGTCCCCAGTTCCAAGGGCCCAACCCCTGACTGCCCGAACCATAGCTCCAGGGGCCTAACACCCGGGGGCCCCAAACCCAGCTCGAAGGGCCCAACCCCTGAGCCTTAGAACCATAGCTCCAGGGGCCTAACCCCTGGGGGCCCCAACACCAGCTGCACTGGCCCAACCCCTGGGGGCCCCAACACTAGCTCCAGAGGCTCAACCGCTGACCGCCCGAACCATTGCTCCAGGGGCCAAACCCCTGAGGGCCTCAACACCAGCTCCAGGGACCCAACCCCTGAGCGCCCGAAGAATACCTCCAGGGGCCTAACCCCTGGGGGCCCCAACAACAGCTCCAGGGACCCTACCCCTGAGCGCTCGAACCATAGCTCCAGTGACCGAACCTCTTGGGGCCCCAACACCAGTTCCAGGGGCCAAACCCTGGGGCTCTCGACCCCAATTCCAAGGTTCCAACCCCTGACTGCCCAAACCATAGCTCCAGGGGTCTAACCCCCGGGGGCCCCAACCCCAGCTCCAGGGGCCCAACCCCTGGGGCCCCAACACCAGTCCAGGGGCCCAACCCCTGAGCGCCCGAACCATAGCTCCAGAGGCCTAACCCCCTGGATACCAAACCCCAGCTACAAGGGCACAAACCCTGAGCGCCCGAACCTTAGCTCCAGGGTCTTAACCCCCGGGGGCCCCAACCCCAGCTCCAAGGGCCCAACCCCTGAGCGCTCGAACCATAGATCCATGGGCCTAACCCCTGGGGGCCCAAACACCAGCCCCAGGCACCGAACCCCCGGGGGTCCCAACACCAGCTCCAGAGGCCAAACCCTTAGCGCCCGAACCACAGCTAGAGGGGCCTAACACCTGGGGGCCCCAACACCAGCTCCAGGGTCCCAACCCCTGAGCGCCCGAATCATAGCTCCAGGGGCCTAACCCCTGGGGGCCCCAACACCAGCTCCAGGGGCCCAACCCCTGAGCAACCGAACAATACCTCCAGGGGCCAAACCCCTGGGGGCCCCAACACCAGCTCCAGGGGCCCAACCCCTGAGAGCCCGAACCATTGCTCCATTGGCCAAGCCCCTGGGGGCCCCAACACCAGCTCCAAGGGACCAACCCCTGAGCGCCTGAAAAATAGCTCCAGGGACAAAACCCCTGGGGGCCCCAACACCAGCTCCCGGGGCCCAACCCCTGCGGTCCCCAACACCAGCTCCAGGGGCTCAACCCCAGAGCGCCCGAACCATAGCTCCAGGGTCCTAACCCCTGGGGGCCCCAACACCAGCTCCAGGGGCCCAACCCCTGGGGCCCTCGACCCCACCTCCAAGGGTCCAACCCCTGAGTGCCCGAACCATAGCTCGAGGGGCCTAACTCCCGGGGGGCCCAACCCCTGGGGGCCCTAACACCAGATCCAGGGGCCCAACCCCTGAGCGCCCGAACGATAGCTCAAGGGGCCTAACCCCTGGGGGCCCCAACCCCAGTTCCAGGGGCCCAACCCCTGGGGGCTCAAACACCAGCTCCAGGAGCCGAACCCCTGGGGGCACCAACACCAGCTTTAGGGGCCCAATCCCTGGGGGCCCCAACCCCAGCTCCAAGGTCCCAACCCCTGAGCCCCGAACCATAGCTCCAGGGTCCTAAACCCTGGGGGCCCTAACACCAGCTAAAGGAGTCCAACCCCTGGGGGCCCTAACACCAGCTCCAGGTGCTCAATCCCTGGGGCCCTCGACCCCAGCTCCAGATGCTCAACCCCTGAGTGCCTGAACCATAGCTCCAGGGGTCTAACCCCGGGGACACCAACTACAGCTCCAAGGGCCCAACCCCTTAGCGCCCGAACCGTAGCTCTAGGGGCCTAATCCCTGGGGGCCCCAACAACAACTCCAGGGGCCTAACCGCTGAGCGCCCGAACCATGTATCCAGGGGCCTAACCCCTGGGGGCCCCAACACCAGCTTCAGAGGCCCAAGCCCTGAGCGTCTGAACCATAGCTCCAGGGGCCTAAGCCCTGGGGGCCCAAACACCAGCTCCAGGGGCCCAAGCCCTGAGCGCCTGAACCACAGCTCCAGGGGCCGAACCCCTGGGGGCCCAAACACAGGCTCCAGGAGCCCAACCCCTGAGCGCCCGAAACATAGCTGCAGGGGCCCAACCCCGGAGCGCCCGAACCATAGCTCCAGGGGCCCAATCCCTTAGCGCCCGAACCGTAGCTAGGGGGGCCTAACACCTGGGGGCCTCAACACCAGCTCTGGGGGCCGAACCCGTTAGTGACCGAACAATAGCTCCAGGTGCCCAACCCCTGAGCGCCCGAGACATAGCAAAAGGGGCCTAACCCCTGGGGTCCCCATCACCAGCTCCAGGGGCCCAATCCCTGGGGCCCTCGACCCCAGCTCCAAGGGCCCAACCCCTGAGTGACCGAACTATAGCTACAGGGGCTTAACCCCCAGGGGCCCCAACCCCAGCTCCAGGGGCCCAAGCCCTGGGGGCACCAACACCAGCTCCAGGAGCCCAACCCGAGGGGGCTCCAACACCAGCTCCAGGAGCCCAACAACTGGGGGCCCCAACACCAGGTCCATGGGCCCAACCCCTGAGCGCCCGAACCATAGCTCCAGGGGCCTAACCCCCAGGGGCCCCAACCCGAGCTCCAAGGGCCTAACCCCTGAGCGCCCAAACCTTAGCTCCAGGGGCCCAACCCCTAAGCGCCCGAACCATAGCTCCAGGGGCATAACCCCCGGGGGCCCCAACCCCAGCTCCAGGGGCCGAACCCCTGGGGCCCTCGACACCAGCTCCAGGGGCCCAACCCCTGAGTGCCCAAACCATAGCTCCAGGGGCCTAACCCCCGGGGCCCCAACCCCAGCTCAAAGGGCCCAACCCCTGAGCGCCCGAATCATAGCTCTAGGGGCCTAACCCCTGGGGTCGCCAACACCAGCTCCAGGGGCCGAACCCCTGGGGACCCCAACACCAGCTCCAAGGGCACAAACCCTGAGCGCCCGAACCATAGCTCCAGGGGCCTAACCCCTGGGGGCCCCAACACCAGATCCAGGGGCTGAAACCCTGGGGGCCCCAACACCAGCTCCTGGGGCCCAACCCCTGAGCACCCGAACCATAGCTCCAGGGGCCTAACCCCTTGGGCCCCCAACACAACGTCCAGGGGACCAACCCCTGGGGGACCCAACACCAGCTAAAAAGGGGCCAAACACCGGGGGGCCCCAACACCAGCTCCAGGGGCCCAACCCCTGAGCGCCCGAACCGCAGCTCCAGGTGCCTAACCCCTGGGGGCCCCAACACCAGCTCCAGGGTCCCAACCCCTGAGCGCCCGAAGAATACGTTCAGGGGCCTAACCCCTGGGGTCCCCAACACCAGCTCCAGGGGCCCAACCCCTGAGAACCAGAACCATAGCTCCGGGGGCCCATCCCTTAGCGCCCGAAACATAGCTCCAGGGGCCTAACCCCTGGGGGCCCCAACACCACCTCTAGGGTCCCAACCCCTGAGCGCCCGAAGAATATCTCCAGGGGCCTAACCCCTGGGGGCCCCAACACCAGCTCCAGAGTCCCAACCCGAGAGCGCCCGAACCATACCTCCCGGGGCCGAACCTCTGCGGGCCCCAACACGAGCTCCTGGGTCCCAACCCCTTGAGCCCTCGACCCCAGCTCCAAGGTCCCAACCCCTGAGTGCCCGAACCATAGCTCCAGGGGCCTAACCCCCGGGGGCCGAAACCCCAGTTCCAACGGCCCAACCCGTGAGCGCCCGAACAATAGCTCCAGGGGCCTTAACCCCGGGGGCCCCAACCCTAGCTCCAAGGGCCCAACCCCTGAGCGCCCGAACCATAGATCCAGGGGACGAGAACCTCCGGGCCCCAACACCAGGTCCAGGGGCCCAACCTCTGAGCGCCCGAACCTTAACTCCAGGGGCCGAATCCCTGGGGGTCCCAACACCAGCTCCAGGGGCCCAACCCCTGGGGCCCTCGACCCCACCTCCATAGACCCAACCCCTGAGTGCCCGAACCATAGCTCCAGTGGCCTAACCCCCGGGGGCCCCAACCCCAGCTCCAGGGGCCCAACCCCTGGGGGCCCCAACACCAGATCCAGGGGCCCAACACCTGAGCGCCCAAACTGCAGCTCCAGGGGCCTAACCCCTTGGGGCCCCAACCCCAGCTCCAAGGGCCCAACCCCTGAGCTCCCGAACCATAGCTCTATGGGCTTAATCCCTGGGGGCCCCAACCCCAGCTCCAGGGGCCCAACCCCTGGGGGCTCCAACACCAGCTCCAGGAGCCTATCCCCTGGGGGCCCCAACACCAGCTCTAGGGGCCCAAACCCTGAGGGCCCCAACCCCAGCTCCAAGGGCCCAACCCCTGAGCGCCCGAACTATAGCTCCAGGGGCCTAACCCCTGGGGGCCCCAACACCAGCTCCAGGGGTCCAACCCCTGGGGGCCCTAACACCATCTCCAGGGGCCCAACCCCTGGGGCCCCCGACCCCAGCTCCAAGGGCCCAACCCCTGAGAGCCCGAACCATAGCTCCAGGGGCCTAACCCCTAGGGACCCCAACTTCAGCTCCAGGGGCCCAATCCCTGGGGGCGCCAATACCAGCTCAAGGGGCCCACCCCCTGAGCCCCCGAACCATAGCTAAATTGGCGTAACTCCCGGGTGTCTAAACCCCAGCTCCAGGGGCCCAAACCCTGAGCGCCGGAACCAAAGCTCCAGGGGCCAAACCCTGAGCGCCCGAACCTTAGCTCCAAGGGCCTAACCCCCGGGGGCCCCAACCCCAGCTTCAGGGGCCCAACCCTTGGGTCCCTCGACCCCAGCTCCAGGGGCCCAACCCCTGAGTGCCCAAACCATAGCTCTAGGGGCCTAACCCCCGAGGCCCCAACCCCAGCTCAAAGGGCCCTACCCCTGAGCGCCCGAACCATAACTCTAGGGGCCTAACCCCTGGGGTCCCCAACACCAGCTCCAGGGGCCGAAACCCTGGGGACCCCAACACCAGCTCCAGGGGCTCAACCCCTGAGCACCCGAACCATAGTTCCAGGGGCATAACCCCTGGGGGCCCCAACACCGGCTTCCGGGGCCCCAACACCGGCTTCAGGGGCCCAACGCCTTAGCGCCCGAAGAATACCTCAAGGGGACTAACCCCTGGGGGTCCCACCACCAGCTCCAGGGGCCCAACCCCTGAGCGCCCGAACCGTAGCTCCAGGGGCCGAACCTCTGGGGGCCCCAACACAAGCTCCCGGGGCCCAACGCCTTTGGCCCTCGATCCCATCTCCAAGGGCCCAACCCCTGAGTACCTGAAAAATAGCTCAAGGGGCCTCAGCCCCGGGGACCCCAACCTCAGCTCCAGGGGCCCAACCCCTGGGGGCAACAACACCAGATCCAGGTGCTCAACCCCTGAGCGCCCGAACCATAGCTCCAGGGGCCTAACCCCCGGGGGCCCCAATCTCAGCTCCAAGGGCCCAACCCCTGAGCGCCCGAACCGTAGCTCCAGGGGCCTAACCCCTGGGGGCCCAAACACCAGCTCCAGCGGCCGAACCCCTGGGGGCCCCAAACCCAGCTCCACGGGCCCAAACCCTGGGGGCAACAACACCAGATAAAGGGGCCCAACCCCTGAGCGCCCAAACCATAGCTCCAGGGGCCTAACACCCGGGGGCTCATACCCCAGCTCCAAGGGCCCAACCCCTGAGCGCCCGAACCATAGCTCCAGGGGCCTAACCCCTGGGGGCCCAAACACCAGCTCCAGCGGCCGAACCCCTGGGGGCCCCAACACGAGCTCCATGGCCCAACCCCTGAGCGCCCGAACCATAGCTCCAGGGGCCCACATCTTAGCGCCCGAACCATAGCTCCAGGGGCCTAACCCCTGGGGTCCCAAAAACCAGCTCCAGCGACCGAACCCCTGGGGGCCCCAACACCAGCTCTAGGGGCCCCACCCATGAGCGCCCGAACCATAGCTCCAGGGGCCCAACCCCTGAGCGCCCGAACCATAGATCTAGGGGCCGAACCCCTGGGGCCCCAGCACCAGCTCCAGGGGCCCAGCCCCTGGGGGTCCCAACACCAGCTCCAAGGGCCCAACCCCTGAGCGCCCAAACCATAGCTCCAGGGGCCGAGAACCTGGGGGCCACAACACCAGATCCAGGGGCCCAACCCCTGAGCGCCCGAACCATAGCTAGAGGGGCCGAACCCCTGGGGGCCCCAACACGAGCTCCATGGGCCCAACCCCTGAGTGCCCGAACCATAGCTCCATGGGCCCACCTCTTAGCGCCCGAACCATAGCTCCAGGGGCCTAACCCCTGGGGTCCCAAACACCAGCTCCAGCGACCGAACCCCTGGGGGCCCCAACACCAGCTCCAGGGGCCCCACCCATGAGCGCCCGAACCATAGCTCCAGGGGCCCAACCCCTGAGTGCCCGAACCATAGCTCCAGGGGCCAAACCCCCGGGGGCCCCAACCCCAGCTCCAGGAGCCCAACCCCTTGGGGCCCCACACCAGATCCATGGGTCCAACCCCTGAGCGCCCGAACCACAGCTCTAGGGTCCTAACCCCTGGGAGCCCCAACCCTAGCTCCAAGGGCCCAACCCCTGAGCGCCCGAACCATACCTCTAGGGGCCTACCCCCTGAGGGCCCCAACCCCAGGTCCAGGGGCAAAACCCCTGGAGGCTCCGACACCAGCTCCATGAGCCTAAACCCTGGGGGCCCCAACACCAGCTTTAGGGGCCCAACCCCTGGGGGCCCCAATACCAGCTCCAGGGGCCCAACCACTGAGCGCCCGAACCATAGCTCCAGGGTCCTAACCCCCGGGGGACCCAACCCCAGCTCCAGGGGCCCAACCCCTGAGCGCCTGAACCAAAGCTCCAGGGGCCCAAACCCTGAGCGCCTGAACCATAGCTCCGGGGGCCTAACCCCGGGGGGCCCCAACCCCAGCTCCAGGGGCCCAAACCCTGGGTCCCTCGACCCCAGCTCCAGGGGCCCAACCCCTGAGTGCCCAAACCATACCTCTAGGGGCCTAACCCCTGGGGTCCACCATACCAGCTCCAGGGGCCGAACCCCTGGGGACCCCAACACCAGCTCCAGGAACCCAACCCCTGAGCGCCCGATCCATAGCTCCAGGGGCCAAACCCCTGGGGGCCCCAAAACCTGCTCCAGGGGCCCAACCCCTGGGGCCATAGACCCCAGCTCCAAGGGCCCAACCCCTGAGTGCCCGAACCATAGCTCCAGGGGCCTAACCCCCGGGGGCCTCAAACCAAGCTCCAGGGACACAACCCCTGGGGGCCCCAACACCAGCTCCAGGGGCCCAACCCCTGAGAGCCCGAACCATAGCTCCAGGGGCCTAACCCCTAGGGACCCCAACTTCAGCTCCAGGGGCCCAATCCCTGGGGGCGCCAATACCAGCTCAAGGGGCCCACCCCCTGAGCCCCCGAACCATAGCTAAATTGGCGTAACTCCCGGGTGTCCAAACCCCAGCTCCAGGGGCCCAAACCCTGAGCGCCGGAACCAAAGCTCCAGGGGCCAAACCCTGAGCGCCCGAACCTTAGCTCCAAGGGCCTAACCCCCGGGGGCCCCAACCCCAGCTTCAGGGGCCCAACGCTTGGGTCCCTCGACCCCAGCTCCAGGGGCCCAACCCCTGAGTGCCCAAACCATAGCTCTAGGGGCCTAACCCCCGAGGCCCCAACCCCAGCTCAAAGGGCCCTACCCCTGAGCGCCCGAACCATAACTCTAGGGGCCTAACCCCTGGGGTCCCCAACACCAGCTCCAGGGGCCGAAACCCTGGGGACCCCAACACCAGCTCCAGGGGCTCAATCCCTGAGCACCCGAACCATAGTTCCAGGGGCATAACCCCTGGGGGCCCCAACACCGGCTTCCGGGGCCCCAACACCGGCTTCAGGGGCCCAACGCCTTAGCGCCCGAAGAATACCTCAAGGGGACTAACCCCTGGGGGTCCCACCACCAGCTCCAGGGGCCCAACCCCTGAGCGCCCGAACCGTAGCTCCAGGGGCCGAACCTCTGGGGGCCCCAACACAAGCTCCCGGGGCCCAACGCCTTTGGCCCTCGATCCCATCTCCAAGGGCCCAACCCCTGAGTACCTGAAAAATAGCTCAAGGGGCCTCAGCCCCGGGGACCCCAACCTCAGCTCCAGGGGCCCAACCCCTGGGGGCAACAACACCAGATCCAGGTGCTCAACCCCTGAGCGCCCGAACCATAGCTCCAGGGGCCTAACCCCCGGGGGCCCCAATCTCAGCTCCAAGGGCCCAACCCCTGAGCGCCCGAACCGTAGCTCCAGGGGCCTAACCCCTGGGGGCCCAAACACCAGCTCCAGCGGCCGAACCCCTGGGGGCCCCAAACCCAGCTCCACGGGCCCAAACCCTGGGGGCAACAACACCAGATAAAGGGGCCCAACCCCTGAGCGCCCAAACCATAGCTCCAGGGGCCTAACACCCGGGGGCTCATACCCCAGCTCCAAGGGCCCAACCCCTGAGCGCCCGAACCATAGCTCCAGGGGCCTAACCCCTGGGGGCCCAAACACCAGCTCCAGCGGCCGAACCCCTGGGGGCCCCAACACGAGCTCCATGGCCCAACCCCTGAGCGCCCGAACCATAGCTCCAGGGGCCCACATCTTAGCGCCCGAACCATAGCTCCAGGGGCCTAACCCCTGGGGTCCCAAAAACCAGCTCCAGCGACCGAACCCCTGGGGGCCCCAACACCAGCTCTAGGGGCCCCACCCATGAGCGCCCGAACCATAGCTCCAGGGGCCCAACCCCTGAGCGCCCGAACCATAGATCTAGGGGCCGAACCCCTGGGGCCCCAGCACCAGCTCCAGGGGCCCAGCCCCTGGGGGTCCCAACACCAGCTCCAAGGGCCCAACCCCTGAGCGCCCAAACCATAGCTCCAGGGGCCGAGAACCTGGGGGCCACAACACCAGATCCAGGGGCCCAACCCCTGAGCGCCCGAACCATAGCTAGAGGGGCCGAACCCCTGGGGGCCCCAACACGAGCTCCATGGGCCCAACCCCTGAGTGCCCGAACCATAGCTCCAGGGGCCCACCTCTTAGCGCCCGAACCATAGCTCCAGGGGCCTAACCCCTGGGGTCCCAAACACCAGCTCCAGCGACCGAACCCCTGGGGGCCCCAACACCAGCTCCAGGGGCCCCACCCATGAGCGCCCGAACCATAGCTCCAGGGGCCCAACCCCTGAGTGCCCGAACCATAGCTCCAGGGGCCAAACCCCCGGGGGCCCCAACCCCAGCTCCAGGAGCCCAACCCCTTGGGGCCCCACACCAGATCCATGGGTCCAACCCCTGAGCGCCCGAACCACAGCTCTAGGGTCCTAACCCCTGGGAGCCCCAACCCTAGCTCCAAGGGCCCAACCCCTGAGCGCCCGAACCATACCTCTAGGGGCCTACCCCCTGAGGGCCCCAACCCCAGGTCCAGGGGCAAAACCCCTGGAGGCTCCGACACCAGCTCCAGGAGCCTAAACCCTGGGGGCCCCAACACCAGCTTTAGGGGCCCAACCCCTGGGGGCCCCAATACCAGCTCCAGGGGCCCAACCACTGAGCGCCCGAACCATAGCTCCAGCGTCCTAACCCCCGGGGGACCCAACCCCAGCTCCAGGGGCCCAACCCCTGAGCGCCTGAACCAAAGCTCCAGGGGCCCAAACCCTGAGCGCCTGAACCATAGCTCCGGGGGCCTAACCCCGGGGGGCCCCAACCCCAGCTCCAGGGGCCCAAACCCTGGGTCCCTCGACCCCAGCTCCAGGGGCCCAACCCCTGAGTGCCCAAACCATACCTCTAGGGGCCTAACCCCTGGGGTCCACCATACCAGCTCCAGGGGCCGAACCCCTGGGGACCCCAACACCAGCTCCAGGAACCCAACCCCTGAGCACCCGATCCATAGCTCCAGGGGCCAAACCCCTGGGGGCCCCAAAACCTGCTCCAGGGGCCCAACCCCTGGGGCCATAGACCCCAGCTCCAAGGGCCCAACCCCTGAGTGCCCGAACCATAGCTCCAGGGGCCTAACCCCCGGGGGCCTCAAACCAAGCTCCAGGGACACATCCCCTGGGGGCCCCAACACCAGCTCCAGGGGCCCAACCCCTGAGCGCCCGAACCATAGTTCCAGGGGCCTAACCCCTGGTGGCCCCAACACCGGCTCCAAGGGCCCAACCCCTGAGCGCCCGAAGAATACCTCCAGGGGCCTAACCCCTGGGGGTCCCAACACCAGCTCCAGGGGCCCAACCCCTGAGCGCCCGAACCGTAGCTCCAGGGGCCGAACCCCTGGGGGCCCCAACACCAGCTCCAGGGGACCAGCACCTTGGGCCCTCGACCCCAGCTCCAAGGGCCCACCCCTGAGTACCCGAACCGTAACTCCAGGGGCCTAACCCCCAGGGGCCCCAACCCCAGTTCCAGGGACCCAACCACTGGGGGCAACAACACCAGATCCAGGGGCCCAACCCCTGAGCGCCCGAACCATAGCTCCAGGGGCCCAACCCCTGAGTGCCCGAACCATAGCTCCAGGGGCCAAACCCCCGGGGGCCCCAACCCCAGCTCCAGGAGCCCAACCCCTTGGGGCCCCACACCAGATCCATGGGTCCAACCCCTGAGCGCCCGAATCACAGCTCTAGGGTCCTAACCCCTGGGAGCCCCAACCCTAGCTGCAAGGGCCCAACCCCTGAGCGCCCGAACCATACCTCTAGGGGCCTACCCCCTGAGGGCCCCAACCCGAGGTCCAGGGGCAAAACACCTGGAGGCTCCAACACCAGCTCCAGGAGCCTAACCCCTGGGGGCCCCAACACCAACTTTAGGGGCCCAACCCCTGGGGGCCCCAATACCAGCTCCAGGGGCCCAACCACTGAGCGCCCGAACCATAGCTCCAGGGTCCTAACCCCCGGGGGCCCCAACCCCAGCTCCAGGGGCCCAAACCCTGAGCGCCTGAACCAAAGCTCCAGGGGCCCAAACCCTGAGCGCCTGAACCATAGCTCCAGGGGCCTAACCCCCGGGGGCCCCAACCCCAGCTCCAGGGGCCCAAACCCTGGGTCCCTCGACCCCAGCTCCAGGGGCCCAACCCCTGAGTGCCCAAACCATACCTCTAGGGGCCTAACCCCTGGGGTCCACCATACCAGCTCCAGGGGCCGAACCCCTGGGGACCCCAACACCAGCTCCAGGAACCCAACCCCTGAGCGCCCGATCCATAGCTCCAGGGGCCAAACCCCTGGGGGCCCCAAAACCTGCTCCAGGGGCCCAACCCCTGGGGCCATAGACCCCAGCTCCAAGGGCCCAACCCCTGAGTGCCCGAACCATAGCTCCAGGGGCCTAACCCCCTGGGGCCTCAAACCAAGCTCCAGGGACACAACCCCTGGGGGCCCCAACACCAGCTCCAGGGGCCCAACCCCTGAGCGCCCGAACCATAGTTCCAGGGGCCTAACCCCTGGTGGCCCCAACACCGGCTCGAGGGGCCCAACCCCTGAGCGCCCGAAGAATACCTCCAGGGGCATAACCCCTGGGGGTCCTAACACCAGCTCCAGGGGCCCAACCCCTGAGCGCCCGAACCGGAGCTCCAGGGGCCGAGCCCCTGGGGACCCCAACACCAGCTCCAGGAACCCAACCCCTGAGCGCCCGATCCATAGCTCCAGGGGCCTAACCCCCGGGGGCCCCAACCCCAGTTCCAGGGGCCCAACCCCTGGGGGCAACAACACCAGATCCAGGGGCCCAACCCCTGAGCGCCCGAACCATAGCTCCAGGGGCCTAACCCCCGTGGGCTAAAACCCCAGCTCCAAGGGCCCAACCCCTGAGCTCCCGAACAATAGCTCCAGGGGCCTAACCCCTGAGCGCCCGAACCGTAGCTCCAGGGGCCGAGAACATGGGGGCTCCAACATCAGCTCCAGGGGCCCAACCCCTGAGCGCCCGAACCATAGATCCAGGGGCCGAACCCTTGGGGACCCCAACACCAGCTCTAGGGGCCCAACCCCTGGGACCCTCGACCCCACCTCCAAGGGCCCAACCCCTGAGTGCCCGAACCGTAGCTCCAGGGGCCTAACCCCCGGGGGCCCCAACACCAGCTCCAGGGGTCCAACCCCTGGGGGCCCTAACACCAGCTCCAGGGGCCCAACCCCTGGGGTCCTCGACCCCAGCTCCAAGGGCCCAACCCCTGAGTTCCCGAACCATAGCTCCAGGGGCCTAACACCCGGGGCCCCAACCCCAGCTCCAAGGGCCCAACCCCTGAGCGTCCGAACCATAGCTCCAGGGCAGTAACCCCTGGAGGCCCCAACAACAGCTCCAAGGGTCCAACCCCTGAGCGCCCGAACCATAGCTCCAGAGACCTAACCCCCGGGGGCCCCAACCCCAGCTCCAGGAGCCCAACCCCTGGGGGCCCCAACACCAGCTCCAGGAGCCCAACCCCTGGGGGCCCCAACATCAGCTCCAGGGGCCGAACTCCTGGGGACCACAACCCCAGCTCCAAGGGCACAACCCCTGAGCGCCCGAACGAAAGCTCCAGGAGCCTAACCCCTGAGCGCCCGAAACATAGCTCCAGGGGCCCAAACCCTGGGGGCCTTTAAACCAGGTCCAGGGGCTCAACCCCTGAGCGCCCGAACAATACCTCCAGGGGCCTAACCCCTGCAGGGCCCAACACCAGCTCCAGGGGCCCAAACCCTAAGCGCCCGAACCATAACTCCAGGGGCCGAACCAATTAGCGCCCAAACCATAGCTCCAGGGCCCTATCCCCTGAGGGGCCCAACAACAGCTCCAAGGGTCCAACCCCTGAGCGCCCGAACCATAGCTCCTGGGGCCGAACCCCCGGGGGCCCCAACCCCAGCTCCAGGAGCCCAACCCCTGGGGGCCTCAACATCAGTTCGAGGGGCCCAACCCCTGGGGACCACAACTCCAGCTCCAAGGGCCAAACCACTGAGAGCCCGAACCATAGCTCCAGGGGCCCAACCCCTGAGCGCCCGAACCATAGCTCCAGGGGCCTAAACCCTGGGGCCCAAACACCATCTCCAGGGGCCCAGCCCCTGGGGGCCCCAACATCAGCTATAGGGGTCCAACCCCTGAGCGCCCGAACCATAGCTCCTGGGGCCTAACCCCTGGGGGCCCCAACACCAGCTCCAGTGGCCCAACTCCTGGGAGCTCCAACACCAGCTCCAGGGGCCCAACCCCTGAGCGCCCTAACCATAGCTTCAAGGGCCTAACCCCAGGGCTCCCCAACACCAGCTCCAGGGGCCCAACCCCTGAGCGCCCGAACTATAGCTTCAGGGGCCTAACCCCCGGGGGTCCCAACCCCAGCTCCAGGGGCTCAACTCCTGGGGGCCCCAAGCCCACCTCCAGGGGCCTACCCCTGGAGGCCCCAACACCAGCTCCAGGAGCCCAACCCCTGGGGGCCCCAACACCAGCTCCAGGAGTCCAACCCCTGGGGGCCCGAAAACCAGCTCCAGGGGCTCAACCCCTGGGGGCCCCAACACCAGCTCCAGGAGCCCAACCCCTGGGGGCCCCAACACAAGCTCTAAGGGCCCAACCCCTGAGTGCCCGAACCATAGCTCCAGGGGCCCAACCCTTGAGCGCCCGAAGCATAGCTCCAGGGGCCCAACCACTGAGCGCCCGAACCAGAGCTCCAGTGGCCTCACCCCTGGGGGTCCCAACACCAGCTCCAGGAGCCCAACCCCTGGTGGCCCCAACACCAGCTCCAGTGGCCCAACCCCTGGGGGCCCCAATACCAGCTCGAGGGGCCCAACCCCTGAGCGCCGTAACCACAGCTCCAAGGGCCTAACCCCTGGGCTCCCCAACCCCAGCTCCAAGGGTCCAACACTTGAGCGCCCGAACCATAGCTCCAGGGGCCTAACCCCTGGGGGCCCCAACCCCAGCTCCAAAGGCCCAACCCCTGGGGTCCCCAACACCAGCTCCAGGGGCCCAACTCCTGAGCGCCCGAACCATAACTCCAGGGGCCTAACCCCTGGGAGCCCCAACCCCAGCTCAAAGGGCCCCACCCCTGAGCTCCCGAACCATAGCTCCAGGGGCCAAACCCCTGAAGGTCCCAACCGCAGCTCCAAGGGCACAACCCCTAAGTGGCTGAACCATAGCTCCAGGTGCCTAACCCCTAGGGGCCCCTACCCCAGCTCCACGGGCCCAACCCCTGCGGACCTCAACACCAGCTTCACGGGTCCAACCCCTGAGAGCCCTAACTATGGCTCCAGGGGCCTAACCCCCGGGGGCCCCAACCCCAGGTCCAGGGGTCCAACCCCTGGGGCCCTCGACCCCAGCTCTAGAGGCCCAACCCCTGAGTGCCCGAACCATACTTCCAGGGGTCTAACCCCTGGGGGCCCCAACCGTAGCTCCAAGGGCACAACCCCTAAGCGCCCGAACCATAGCTCCAGGGGCCTAACCCGTAGGGGTCCCTACCCCAGTTCCAGGGTCCCAACCCCTGGGGGCCCCAACACCAGCTCCATGGGCCCAACCCCTGAGTGCCCGAACCATAGCTCCAGGGGCCTAACCCCCGGGGGCCCCACCCGACCTCCAAGAGCCCAACCCCTGAGCGAACGAGCCATAGTTCCAGGGGCCTAACCCCTGGGGGTCACAACCACAGCTCAAGGGGCCCAAACCCTGGGGGCCCCAACACCAGCTTCAGGGGCCCAACCCCTGAGCGCCCGAACCATAGCTCTAGGGGTCTAAGCCCCGGGGGGACCAACCCCAGCGCAAGGGGCCCAACCCCTGGGGCCCTCGACCCCAGCTCCAGAAGCCGAACCCCTGAGCACCCTAACCATAGCTTCAGGGGCCTAACCCCTGGGGTCCCCAACACCAGCTCCAGGGGCCGAAACCTGGGGGCCCCAACACCAGCTACAGGGGCCCAACCCCTGAGCGCCTAAACCATATCTCCAGGGGCCCAACCCCTGAGCGCCCGAACCATAGCTCCAAGGGCCTAACCCCTGGGGGCCCAAACACCAGGTCCAGGGGCCAACCCCTGGGGGCCCCAACACCAGCTCCAGAGTCGCAACCCAGAGCGCCCGAACCATAGCTCCAAGGGCCCAACCCCTGAGTGCCCGACCATAGCTCCAGGGGCCTAAGCCCTGGGGGTCCCAAAACCAGCTCCAGGGGCCCAACCCTTGAGGACCCCAACACCATATCCTGTGGCCCAAAACCTGGGGGCCCCAACACCAGTTCCAAGGGCCCAAACCCTGAGCGCCCGAACCATAGCTCAAGGAGCCTAACCCTTGGGGGCCCCAACACCAGCTCCAGGGGTCCAACCCCTGGGGGCCCCAACACCAGCTCCAGTGGCCCAAACCCTGGGGGCCCCAACACCAGCTCCAGGGTCCCAAACCCTGAGCGCCCAAACCATAGCTCCAGGGGCCTAAACCCCGGGGGCCCCAACCCCATCTCCAGGGGCGCAACCCCTGGAGGCCCCAACACAAGCTCCAGGGGCCCAACCCCTGAGCGCCGGAACCATACCTCCAGGGGCCTAACCCCTGGGGGCCCCAACCCCAGCTCCAAGGGCCCAACCCCTGAGCGCCCGAACCATGACTCCAGGGATCTAACCCCTGGTGGCCCCAACACCAGCTCCAGGGGTCCAACCCCTGGGGGCCCCAACACCAGCTGCAGGGGCCCAACCCCTGAGCGCTCGAAACATAGCTCCAGAGGCCTAACCCCTGGGGGTCCCAACACCATCTCACGGGGTCCAAACCCTGATCGCCCGAACCATAGCTCCAGGGGACTAACCCTTGGGGTCCCCACCCCAGCTCCAAGGGCCCAACCCCTGAGCGCCCGAACCATAGCTCCAGGGACCCAACCCCTGAGCGCCCGAACAATACCTCCAGGGGCCTAACCCCTGGGGGCCCCAACACCAGCTCCAGGGGTCCAACCCCTGAGAGCCCGAACCATAGCTCCAGGGGCCTAACCACTGGGGGCCCCAACCCCAGTTCCAAGACCCAACCCCTGAGCGCCCAAACTATAGCTCCAGGGGCCCAAACCGTGGGAGACCCAGCCGGAGCTCCAAGGGCCCAACCCCTAAGTGCCCGAACCATAGCTCCAGGGTCCAAACCCCTGGGGGCCCCTACCCCAGCTCCAGGGGCCCAACCCCTGGGGGCCCCAACAACAGCTCCACGGGCCCAACCCCTGAGCGCCCGAACTATAGGTCCAGGGGCCTAAACCCCGGGGGCCCCAACCCCAGTTCCAGAGGCCGAACACCTGGCTCTTTCGACCCCAGCTCCAGGGGCCCAACCACTGAGCGCCCGAACCATAGCTCCAGGGGCCTAACCCCCGGGGGCCTTAACCGCACCTCGAAGGGCCCAAACCCTGAGCGCCCGAAACAAAGCTCCAGGTGTCTAACCCCTGGGGGCCCCAATAACAGATC
Source organism: Gopherus flavomarginatus (assembly GCF_025201925.1). Taxonomy (NCBI): domain Eukaryota; kingdom Metazoa; phylum Chordata; order Testudines; family Testudinidae; genus Gopherus; species Gopherus flavomarginatus. The sequence continues at coordinate 71,799 of NW_026114781.1, read as the reverse complement.
CAGAGGCCCAACCAATGAGTGCCCCAACATCAGCTCCAGGGGACCAACCCCTGAGCGCCTGAACCATAGCTAAAGGGGACCAACCCCTGAGCGCCCGAAACATAGCTCCAGGGGCCTAATTCCTGGGGCCCCAACACCAGCTCCAGGGGCCCAACCCCTGGGACCCCGAACACCAGCCCCAGGGGCCCAAACCCTGAGCGCCCGAACCATAGCTCCAGGGGCCTAACCCCTGGGGCCCCAACACCACCAATAGGGGCCGAACCCCTGGGGACCCCAACACCAGCTCCAGGAGACCAACCAATAAGCACCCGAACAAAAGCTCCAGGAGCCGAACCCCTGAGCCCCAGAACCATAGCTCCAGGGGCCTAACCCCTGGGGGCCCCAACACCAACTACAGGGGCCCAACCCCTGGGCGTCCTAAAAACAGCTCCAGGGGCCCAATCCCTCAGCGCCCGACCCATAGCTCCTGGGGCCCAACCCCTGAGCGCCCGAACCATAGCTCCAGGGGCCTAACCCCTGGGGCCCCAACACCACCAATAGGGGCCGAACCCCTGGGGACCCCAACACCAGCTCCAGGAGACCAACCAATAAGCACCCGAACAAAAGCTCCAGGAGCCGAACCCCTGAGCCCCAGAACCATAGCTCCAGGGGCCTAACCCCTGGGGGCCCCAACACCAACTACAGGGGCCCAACCCCTGGGCGTCCTAAAAACAGCTCCAGGGGCCCAATCCCTCAGCGCCCGACCCATAGCTCCTGGGGCCCAACCCCTGAGCGCCCGAACCATAGCTCCAGGGGCCTAACCCGAGGGGGCCCCAACCCCAGCTCCAGGGGCCCAAACCCTGAGGGCTCCAACACCAGATCCAGAGGCCCAGCCCCTGAGCGCCCGAACCATAGCTCCAGGGGTCTAAACCCTGGGGCCCCAGCCCCAGCCCAAAGGGCCCAACCTCTGAGCGCCGGAACCATAGCTCCAGAGGCCTAAGCCCCGGGGGCCCAAACCCCAGCTCCAGGGGCCCAAGTCCTGGGGGCCCCAACACCAGCTCCAGGAGCCCAACACCTGGGGGCCCCAACACCAGCTCCAGAGGCCCAACCCCTGTGCGCCCGAACCATAGCTCCAGGGGCCCAACCCCTGAGCGCCCGAAACATAGCTCCAGTGGTCTCACTCCTGGGGGCCCCAACACCAGCTCCTGGGGCCCAACCACTGAGTGCCCGAACCATAGCTCCAGGGTTCTAACCCTCGGGGGCCCCAACCCCAGCTCCAGGGTCCCAACCCCTTGGGCCCTCGACCCCAGCTCCAGAGTCCAACCACTGAGCGCCCGAACCATAGCTCCAGGGGACTAACCCCCGGGGCCCTAACCCCAGCTCCATGGGCCCAACCCCTGAGCGCCAGAACCATAGCTCCAGGGGCCTAACCCCTGGGGGCACCAACACCAGCTCCCCTGGCCCAACCCCTGGGGGCCCCAACACTAGTTAAAGGGGCCCAACCCCTGAGCGCCCGAACCATAACTCCAGGGGCCTAACCCCTGGGGGCCCCAACACCAGCTCCAGGGGTCCAACCCCTGGGGGCCCCAACACCAGCTCCAGTGGCCCAAACCCTGGGGGCCCCAACACCAGCTCCAGGGTCCCAAACCCTGAGCGCCCAAACCATAGCTCCAGGGGCCTAAACCCCGGGGGCCCCAACCCCATCTCCAGGGGCGCAACCCCTGGAGGCCCCAACACAAGCTCCAGGGGCCCAACCCCTGAGCGCCGGAACCATACCTCCAGGGGCCTAACCCCTGGGGGCCCCAACCCCAGCTCCAAGGGCCCAACCCCTGAGCGCCCGAACCATGACTCCAGGGATCTAACCCCTGGTGGCCCCAACACCAGCTCCAGGGGTCCAACCCCTGGGGGCCCCAACACCAGCTGCAGGGGCCCAACCCCTGAGCGCTCGAAACATAGCTCCAGAGGCCTAACCCCTGGGGGTCCCAACACCATCTCACGGGGTCCAAACCCTGATCGCCCGAACCATAGCTCCAGGGGACTAACCCTTGGGGTCCCCACCCCAGCTCCAAGGGCCCAACCCCTGAGCGCCCGAACCATAGCTCCAGGGACCCAACCCCTGAGCGCCCGAACAATACCTCCAGGGGCCTAACCCCTGGGGGCCCCAACACCAGCTCCAGGGGTCCAACCCCTGAGAGCCCGAACCATAGCTCCAGGGGCCTAACCACTGGGGGCCCCAACCCCAGTTCCAAGACCCAACCCCTGAGCGCCCAAACTATAGCTCCAGGGGCCCAAACCGTGGGAGACCCAGCCGGAGCTCCAAGGGCCCAACCCCTAAGTGCCCGAACCATAGCTCCAGGGTCCAAACCCCTGGGGGCCCCTACCCCAGCTCCAGGGGCCCAACCCCTGGGGGCCCCAACAACAGCTCCACGGGCCCAACCCCTGAGCTCCCGAACTATAGGTCCAGGGGCCTAAACCCCGGGGGCCCCAACCCCAGTTCCAGAGGCCGAACACCTGGCTCTTTCGACCCCAGCTCCAGGGGCCCAACCACTGAGCGCCCGAACCATAGCTCCAGGGGCCTAACCCCCGGGGGCCTTAACCGCACCTCGAAGGGCCCAAACCCTGAGCACCCGAAACAAAGCTCCAGGTGTCTAACCCCTGGGGGCCCCAATAACAGATCCAGAGGCCCAACCAATGAGTGCCCCAACATCAGCTCCAGGGGACCAACCCCTGAGCGCCTGAACCATAGCTAAAGGGGACCAACCCCTGAGCGCCCGAAACATAGCTCCAGGGGCCTAATTCCTGGGGCCCCAACACCAGCTCCAGGGGCCCAACCCCTGGGACCCCGAACACCAGCCCCAGGGGCCCAAACCCTGAGCGCCCGAACCATAGCTCCAGGGGCCTAACCCCTGGGGCCCCAACACCACCAATAGGGGCCGAACCCCTGGGGACCCCAACACCAGCTCCAGGAGACCAACCAATAAGCACCCGAACAAAAGCTCCAGGAGCCGAACCCCTGAGCCCCAGAACCATAGCTCCAGGGGCCTAACCCCTGGGGGCCCCAACACCAACTACAGGGGCCCAACCCCTGGGCGTCCTAAAAACAGCTCCAGGGGCCCAATCCCTCAGCGCCCGACCCATAGCTCCTGGGGCCCAACCCCTGAGCGCCCGAACCATAGCTCCAGGGGCCTAACCCGAGGGGGCCCCAACCCCAGCTCCAGGGGCCCAAACCCTGAGGGCTCCAACACCAGATCCAGAGGCCCAGCCCCTGAGCGCCCGAACCATAGCTCCAGGGGTCTAAACCCTGGGGCCCCAGCCCCAGCCCAAAGGGCCCAACCTCTGAGCGCCGGAACCATAGCTCCAGAGGCCTAAGCCCCGGGGGCCCCAACCCCAGCTCCAGGGGCCCAAGTCCTGGGGGCCCCAACACCAGCTCCAGGAGCCCAACACCTGGGGGCCCCAACACCAGCTCCAGAGGCCCAACCCCTGTGCGCCCGAACCATAGCTCCAGGGGCCCAACCCCTGAGCGCCCGAAACATAGCTCCAGTGGTCTCACTCCTGGGGGCCCCAACACCAGCTCCTGGGGCCCAACCACTGAGTGCCCGAACCATAGCTCCAGGGTTCTAACCCTCGGGGGCCCCAACCCCAGCTCCAGGGTCCCAACCCCTTGGGCCCTCGACCCCAGCTCCAGAGTCCAACCACTGAGCGCCCGAACCATAGCTCCAGGGGACTAACCCCCGGGGCCCTAACCCCAGCTCCATGGGCCCAACCCCTGAGCGCCAGAACCATAGCTCCAGGGGCCTAACCCCTGGGGGCACCAACACCAGCTCCCCTGGCCCAACCCCTGGGGGCCCCAACACTAGTTAAAGGGGCCCAACCCCTGAGCGCCCGAACCATAACTCCAGGGGCCTAACCCCTAGGGGCCGCCACACCAGCTCCAGGGGCCCAACCCCTGAGCGCCCGAAGAATACCTCAAGAGGCCTAACCCCTTGGGGCCCCAACACCAGCTCCAGGGGCCCTAGCCCTGAGGGCCCGAACCATAGCTCCAGTGGCCGAAACCCTGGGGGCCCCAACACCAGCTCCAGGGGCCCAACCCCTGCGGCCCTCGACCCCAGCTCCAAGGGCCCAGCCCCAGACTGCCCGAAACATAGCTCCATAGGCCTAACCCCCGGGGGCCCCAACCCCAGCTCCAGGGGCCCAACCCCTGGGGGCCCCAACGCCAGTCCAGGGGCCCAAACTCTGAGCGCCCGAACCATAGCTCCAGGGGCTTAACCCCCGAGGGTCCCAACCCCAGCTCCAAGGGCCCAAACCCTGAGCACCCGAACCATAACTTCAGGGGCCTAACCCCTGGGGGCCCAAACACCAGCTCTAGGGGCCGAACCCCGGGGGGCCCAACACCAGCTCCAGGGGCCCAACCCCTGAGCGCACGAACCATAGCTCCAGGGGCCCAATCCCTTAGCGCCGAACCGTAGCTAGAGGGGCCTAACACCTGATGGCCCCAACACCGGCTCCGGGGGCCGAACCCGTTAGTGACCGAACAATAGCTCCAGGGGCCTAACCCCTTGGGGGCCCCATCACCAGCTCTAGGGGCCCAACCCCTGGGGCCCTCGACCCCAGCTCCAAGGGCCCAACCCCTGAGTGCCCGAGCTATAGCTACAGAGGCTTCACCCCCAGGGGCCCCAACCCCAGCTCCAGGGGCCCAAGCCCTGGGGGCCCCAACACCAGATCCAGGGGTCCAACCCCTGAGCGCCAGAACCATAGCTCCAGGGGCCTAACCCCTGGGGGCCCCAACCCCAGATCCAAGGGCCCAACCCCTGAGCACCCGAACCATAGCTCCAGGTGCCTAACCCCTGGGGGCCCCAACCCCACCTACAGGAGCCCAACCCCAGGTGGCTCCAACACCAGCTCCAGGAGCCCAACCCCTGGGGGCCCAAACACCAGCTTCTGGGACCCAACCCCTGGGGGCCCCAACCCCAGCTCCAAGGGCCCAACCCCTGAGCGCCCGAACCATAGCTCCAGGGGCCTAACCTCTGGGGGCCCCAACTCCAGCTCTTGAGGCCCATTACCTGGAGGCCCTAACACCAGCTACAGGGGCCCAACCCCTGGCGCCCTCGACCCCAGCTCCAAGGGCCCAACCCTTGAGCGCCCGAATCATAGCTCCAGGGGCCTAACCCCTGGGGGCCCCAACCCCAGCTCCAGAGGCCCAACCCCTGGGGTCCCGACACCAGCTCCAGGGGCCCAACCCCTGGGCGCCCGAACCATAGCTTTAGGGGCCTAACCCCTGGGGTCCACAACACCAGCTCCAGGGGCTGAACCCCTGGGGACCCCAACACCAGCTCCAGGGGCTCAACCCCTGAGCGCCCGAACCATAGCTCCAGGAGCCGAACCCCTGAGCGTCAGAATCATAGCTCAAGGGGTCTAACCCCTGAGTGGCCCCAACACCAGCTACAGGGGCGCAACGCCTTGGCGCCCCAACACCAGCTCCAGGGGCCCAGCCCCTGATCGCCCTAACCATAGCTCCAGGGGCCCAACCCCTGAGCGCCAGAACCATAGCTCCAGGGGCCTAACCCGAGGGGGCCCCAACACCAGCTCCAAAGGCCGAACCCCTGGGCGCCATAACCATAGCTGCAGGGGCCAAACCCCTGGGGCCCTCGACCCCAGCTCCAAGGGACCAACCCCTGAGAGCCCGAACCATATCTCCAGGATCCTAACCTCCGGGGGCCCAACCCCAGTTCCAGAGGCTCAACCCCTGAGGGACCCAACACCAGACCCAGGGCCCCAACCCCTGAGTGCCCGAACCATAGGTCCAGGGGCCTAACCCCTGGGGGCCAAAATCCCAGCTCCAAGGTCTCAACCCCTGAGCGCCCGAACCATAGCTCCAGGAGCCTAACCCCTGGGGGCCCAAACCCCAGCTCCAAGGGCCCAACCCCTGAGCGCACGAACCATAGCTCCAGGGTCCGAACCCCCGGGGGCCCCAAACCCAGTTTCAAGGGCCCAACCCCTGAGCGCCCGAACCATAGCTCCAGGGGCCCAACCCCTGAGCGCCCGAACCATAGCTCCAGGGGCCTAATCCCTGGGGCCCCAACACCAGCTCAAGGGGCTCAACTCATGGAGGCCCCAACACCAGCTCCAGGGGCCCAACCACTGAGTTCCCGAACCATAGCTCTAGGGGCCTTACCCCTGGGGGCCCCAACACCAACTCCAGGGGCCCAACCCCTGGGGGCCCCAATCCCAGGTCCAGGGGCCTAACCCCTGGGGGCCCCAACACCAGCTCTAGGGGCCCAACGCCTGGGGGCCCCAACACCAGCTCCTGGGGCCCAAACCCAGAGCGCCGGAACTATAGCTCCAGGGGCCCAACCCCTGAACGCCCGAACCATAGCTCTAGGGGCCTAACCCCTTGGGGCCCCAACACAACGTCCAGGGGCCCAACCCCTCGGGGACCCAACAACAGCTAAAGGGGCCAAAGCCCTGAGCGTTCGAACTATAGCTCCAGGGGCTCAACCCCTGAGCTCCCGAACCATAGTTCCAGCGGCCTAACCCCTGGGGCCCCAACACCAGCTCCAGGGGCCCAACCCATAGGGGCCCAACACCAGCTCCAGGGGCCCAACCCCTGAGCGCCCGAACCGCAGATCCAGGTGCCTAACCCCTGGGGGCCCCAACACCAGCTCCAGGGGCCCAACCCCTGAGCGCCCGAAGAATACGTCCAGGGGCCTAACCCCTGGGGTCCCCAACACCAGCACCAGGGGCCCAACCCCTGAGAACCCGAACCATAGCTCCGGGGGCCGAGAACCTGGGGGCCCCAACACGAGCTCCAGGGGCCCAACCCCTGAGTGACCAAACCATAGCTCCGGGGGCCGAACCCCTGGGGGCCCCAACAGCACATCCAGGGGCCAAACCCCTGAGCGCCCGAACCACAGCTCCAGGGGCCTAACCCCTGGGAGTCCCAACCGCAGCTTCAAGGGCCCAACCCCTGAGCGCCTGAACCATAGCTCCAGAGGCCTAACACCTGGGGGCCCCAACACCAGTTCCTGGGGCAAAACCCCTGGGGACCCCAACACCAGCTGCAGGGGCCCAACCTCTGGGGCCCGGAACCCAACCTCCAAGAGCCCAACCCCTAAGCGCCCGAACTATAGCTCAAGGGGCCTAACCCCTGGGGTCCCCAACACCAGCTCCAGGGGCTCAACCCCTGAGCGCCCGAACCATAGCTCCAGGGGCCCATCCCTTAGCGCCCGAACCATAACTCCAGGGGCCTAACCCCTGGGGCCCCAACACCAGCCCCAGGGGCCCAACCCCTGGGGGCCCCAACACCAGCTCCAGGGGCCCAACCCCTGAGCGCCCGAAGCATAGCTCCAGGGGCCTAACCCCTGGGGCCCCAACACCAGCTCCAGGGGACCAACCCCTGGGGTCCCCAACACCAGCTCCAGGGGCCCAACCCCTGAGCGCCCGAACCGCAGCTCCAGGTGCCTAACACCTGGGGGCCCCAACACCAGCTCCAGGGGCCCAACCCCTGAGCACCCGAAGAATACGTCCAGGGGCCTAACCCCTGGGGTCCCCAACACCAGCACCAGGGGCCCAACCCCTGAGAACCCGAACCATAGCTCCAGGGGCCGAGAACCTGGGGTCCCCAACACGAGCTCCAGGGGCCCAACCCCTGAGCGCCCGAACCATAGCTTCGGGGGCCGAACCCCTGGGGGCCCCAACACCAGATCCAGGGGCCCAACCCCTGAGCGCCCGAACCAAAGCTCCAGGGGCCTAACCCCTGGGAGTCCCAACCCCAGCTTCAAGGGCCCAACCCCTGAGCGCCTGAACCATAGCTCCAGAGGCCTAACCCCTGGGGGCCCCAGCACCAGTTCCTGGGGCCCAACCCCTGGGGACCCCAACACCAGCTGCAGGGGCCCAACCTCTGGGGCCCGGAACCCAACCTCCAAGAGCCCAACCCCTGAGCGCCCGAACTATAGCTCCAGGGGCCTAAACCCTGGGGTCCCCAACAAAAGCTCCAGGGGCCCAACCCCTGAGCGCCCGAACCATAGCTCCAGGGGCCCATCCCTTAGCGCCCGAATCATAGCTCCAGGGGCCTAACCCCTGGGGACCCAACACCAGCCCCAGGGGCCCAACCTCTGGGGGCCCCAACACCAGCTCCAGGGGCCCAACCCCTGAGCGCCCGAACCATAGCTCAGGGGCCTAACCCCTGGGGCCCCAACACCAGCTCCAGGGGCCCAACCCCTGGAGGCCCCAACACCAGCTCCAGGGGCCCAACCCCTGAGCGCCCAAACCATAGCTCCAGGGGCCTAACCCCTGGGGGCCCCAACACCACCTCCAGGGTCCCAAACTCTGAGCGCCCGAAGAATATCTCCAGGGGCCTAACCCCTGGGGGCCCCAACACCAGCTCCAGAGGCCCAACCCCTGAGCGCCCGAACCATACCTCCAGGGGCCGCACCTCTGTGGGCCCCAACACGAGCTCCTGGGTCCCAACCCCTTGGGCCCTCGACCCCAGCTCCAAGGCCCCAACCCCTGAGTGCCCGAACCATAGCTCCAGGGGCCTAACCCCCGGTTGCCCCAACCCCAGCTGCAGGGGCACAACCCCAGGGGGCCCCAACACCAGATGCAGGGGCCCAACCCCTGAGCGCCCGAACCATAGCTCCAGGGGCCTAACCCCAGGGGGCCAAAACCCCAGTTCCAACGGCCCAACCCCTGAGCGCCCGAACAATAGCTCCAGGGGCCTTAACCCCGGGGGCCCCAACCCTAGCTCCAAGGGCCCAACCCCTGAGCGCCCGAACCATAGATCCAGGGGCCGAGAACCTCGGGGCCCCAACACCAGCTCCAGGGGCCCAACCTCTGAGCGCCCGAACCATAGCTCCAGGGGCCGAACCCCTGGGGGCCCAACACCAGGTCCAGGGGCCCAACCTCTGCGGCCCTCGACCCCACCTCCATAGACCCAACCCCTGAGTGCCCGAACCATAGCTCCAGTGGCCTAACCCCCGGGGGCCCCAACCCCAGCTCCAGGGGCCCAACCCCTGGGGGCCACAACACCAGATCCAGGGGCCCAACCCCTGAGCGCCCAAACCACAGCTCCAGGGTCCTAACCCCTTGGGGCCCCAACCCCAGCTCCAAGGGCCCAACCCCTGAGCTCCCGAACCATACCTCCAGGGGCCTAACCCCTGGGGGCCCCAACCCCAGCTCCAGGGGCCCAACCCCTGGGGGCTCCAACACCAGCTCCAGGAGCCTATCCACTTGGGGCCCCAACACCAGCTCTAGGGGCCCAAACCCTGAGGGCCCCAACCCCAGCTCCAAGGGCCCAACCCCTGAGCGCCCGAACCATAGCTCCAGGGGCCTAACCCCTGCGGGCCCCAACACCAGCTGCAGGGGTCCAACCCCTGGGTGCCCAAACACCAGATCCAGGGGCCCAGCCCCTGGGGGTCCCAAAACCAGCTCCAGGGGCCCAACCCCTGGGGCCCTGGACCGCACCTCCAAGGGCTCAACCCCTGAGTGTCCGAACCATAACTCTAGGGGCCAAACCCCTGGAGGCCCCAACCCTAGCTCGAGGGGCCCAACCCCTTGGGGCCCCAACACCAGATCCATGGGCCCAACCCCTGAGCGCCCGAACCACAGCTCTAGGGTCCTAACCCCTGGGAGCCCCAACCCCAGCTCCAAGGGCCCAACCCCTGAGCGCCCGAACCATACCTCTAGGGGCCTACCACCTGGGGGCCCCAACCCCAGCTCCAGGGGCAAAACCCTTGGAGGCTCCGACACCAGCTCCAGGAGCCTAACCCCTGGGGGCCCCAATACCAGCTCCAGGGGCCCTACCCCTGAGCGCCCGAACCATAGCTCCAGGGGCCTAACCCCCGGGTTCCACCATACCAGCTCCAGGGGCCGAACCCCTGGGGACCCCAACACCAGCTCCAGGGGCCCAACCCCTGGGGCCATATACCCCAGCTCCAAGGGCCCAACCCCTGAGTGCCCGAACCATAGCTCCAGGGGCTTAACCGCTGGGATCCACCACACCAGCTCCAGGGGCCGAACCCCTGGGGACCCCAACACCAGCTCCAGGAGCCCAACCCCTGAGTGCCCGAACCATAGCTCCAGGGGCCTAATCCCTGGGGGCCCCAACACCAGCTCCAGGGGCCCAACCCCTGGGGCCATAGACCCCAGCTCCAAGGGCCCAACCCCTGAGTGCCCGGACCATAGCTCCAGGGGCCTAACCCCCGGGGGCCTCAAACCAAGCTCCAGGGACACAACCCCTGGGGGCCCCTACACCAGCTCCAGGGGCCAATCCCATGAGCGCTCGATCTATAGCTCCAGGGGCCCAACCCCTGAGCGCCCGAATCATAGCTCCTACGGCCTAACCCCTGGGGCCCCAACACCAGCTCCAGGGGCCCAACCCCTGGGGGCCCCAACACCAGCTCCAGGGGCCCAACCCCTGAGCGCCCGAACCATAGTTCCAGGGGCCTAACCCCTGGTGGCCCAAACACCGGCTCCAGGGGTCCAACCCCTGAGCGCCCAAAGAATACCTCCAGGGGCCTAACCCCTGGGGGTCCCAACACCAGCTCCAGGGGCCCAACCCCTGAGCGCCCGAACCGTAGCTCCTTGGGTCGAACCCCTGCGGGCCCCAACACCAGCTCCTGGGGTCCAGCCCCTTGGGCCCTCGACCCCAGCTCCAAGGGCCCACCCTTGAGTACCCAAACCGTAGCTACAGGGGCCTAACCCCCGGGGGCCCCAACCCCAGTTCCAGGTGCCCAACCCCTGGGGGCAACAACACCAGATCCAGAGGCCCAACCCCTGAGCGCCCGAACCATAGCTCCAGGGGCCTAACCCCCGTGGGCTAAAACCCCAGCTCCAAGGGCCCAACCCCTGAGCGCCTGAAGCATAGCTCTAGGGGCCTAACCCCTGAGCGCCCGAACCATACCTCCAGGGGCCGAGAACCTGGGGACCCCAACATCAGCTCCAGAGGCCCAAACCCTGAGCGCCCGAACCATAGATCCAGGCGCCGAACCCCTGAGGACCCCAACACCAGCTCCAGGGGCCCAACCCCTGGGGCCCTCGACCCCACCTCCAAGGGCCCAACCCCTGAGTGCCCGAACCATAGCTCCAGGGGCCTAACCCCCGGGGGCTCCAACACCAGCTCCAGGGGTCCAACCCCTGGGGGCCCTAACACCAGCTCCAGGGGCCAAACCCCTGGGGTCCTCGACCCCAGTCCAAGGGCCCAACCCCTGAGTGCCCGAACCATAGCTCCAGGGGCCTTACCCCCGGGGCCCCAACCCCAGCTCCAAGGGCCCAACCCCTGAGTGCCTGAACCATACCTCTAGGTGCCTAACCCATGGGGTCCCCAACACCAGCTCAAGGGGCCGAACCCCTGGGGGCCCCAACACCAGATCCAGGGGCCAACCCCTAAGCGCCCGAACCATGGCTCCAGGGGCCTTACCCCTGAGCGCCCGAACCATAGCTCCAGCGGCCTCACGCCTGGGGGCGCCAACACCAGCTCCAGGGGCCCAACCCCTGGGGGCTCCAACACCAACTCCAGTGGCCCAAACCCTGGGGGCCCCAATAATAGCTCCAGGGGCCCAACCCCTGAGCGCGCGAACCATAGCTCCAGAGGCCCAACCCCTGAGCGCCCGAACCATAGCTCCAGGGGCCGAACACCTGAGCGCCCGAACCATAGCTCCAGCGGCCTCAACCCTGGGGGCCCCAACACCAGCTCCAGGGGCCCAACCCCTGGGGGCCACAACAACAACTCCAGGGGCACAACCCCTGAGCGCCCGAACCATAGCTCCAGGGCAGTAACCCCTGGAGGCCCCAACAACAGCTCCAAGGGTCCAACCCCTGAGCGCCCGAACCATAGCTCCAGAGACCTAACCCCCGGGGGCCCCAACCCCAGCTCCAGTAGCCCAACCCCTGGGGTCCTCGACCCCAGCTCAAAGGGCCCAAACCCTAAGCGCCCGAACGATACCTCCAGGGGCCTAACCCCCGGGGAACCCAACCCCAGCTCCAGGGGCCCAACACCTGGGGGCTCCAAAACCAGCTCCAGGGGCCCAACCCCTGAGTGCCCGAACCATAGCTCCAGGGACCTAACCCCTGGGGGCCCCAACCCCAGCTCCAAGAGCCCAACCCCTGGGGGCCCCAACACCAGCTCCAGGAGCCCAACCCCTGGGGGTCCCAACACCAGCTCCAGGGGCTCAACCCCTGAGCGCCCGAACCGTAGCTCCAGGGGTCGTACCTCTGCGGGCCCCAACACCAGCTCCTGGGGTCCAGCCCCTTGGGCCCTCGACCCCAGCTCCAAGGGCCCACCCCTGAGTACCCAAACCGTAGCTCCAGGGGCCTAACCCCCGGGGGCCCCAACCCCAGTTCCAGGTGCCCAACCCCTGGGGGCAACAACACCAGATCCAGAGGCCCAACCCCTGAGCGCCCGAACCATAGCTCCAGGGGCCTAACCCCCGTGGGCTAAAACCCGAGCTCCAAGGGCCCAAAACCTGAGCTCCCAAACAATAGCTCCAGGGGCCTAACCCCCGGGGGCCCCAACTCCAGCTCCAAGGGCCCAACCCCTGAGCGCCTGAAGCATAGCTCTAGGGGCCTAACCCCTGAGCGCCCGAACCATAGCTCCAGGGGCCGAGAACCTGGGGACCCCAACATCAGCTCCAGAGGCCCAACCCCTGAGCGCCCGAACCATAGCTCCAGGGGCCGAGAACCTGAGGACCCCAACACCAGCTCCAGGGGCCCAACCCCTGGGGCCCTCGACCCCACCTCCAAGGGCCCAACCCCTGAGTGCCCGAACCATAGCTCCAGGGGCCTAACCCCCGGGGGCTCCAACACCAGCTCCAGGGGTCCCACCCCTGGGGGCCCTAACACCAGCTCCAGGGGCCAAACCCCTGGGGTCCTCGACCCCAGCTCCAAGGGCCCAACCCCTGAGTGCCCGAACCATAGCTCCAGGGGCCTTACCCCCGGGGCCCCAACCCCAGCTCCAAGGGCCCAACCCCTGAGTGCCTGAACCATACCTCTAGGTGCCTAACCCATGGGGTCCCCAACACCAGCTCAAGGGGCCGAACCCCTGGGGGCCCCAACACCAGATCCAGGGGCCCAACCCCTAAGCGCCCGAACCATGGCTCCAGGGGCCTTACCCCTGAGCGCCCGAACCATAGCTCCAGCGGCCTCACGCCTGGGGGCGCCAACACCAGCTCCAGGGGCCCAAACCCTGGGGGCCCCAATAATAGCTCCAGGGGCAAAAACCCCTGAGCGCGCAAACCATAGCTCCAGAGGCCCAACCCCTGAGCGCCCGAACCATAGCTCCAGGGGCCGAACACCTGAGCGCCCGAACCATAGCTCCAGCGGCCTCACCCCTGGGGGCCCCAACACCAGCTCCAGGGGCCCAACCCCTGGGGGCCACAACAACAACTCCAGGGGCACAACCCCTGAGCGCCCGAACCATAGCTCCAGGGCAGTAACCCCTGGAGGCCCCAACAACAGCTCCAAGGGTCCAACCCCTGAGCGCCCGAACCATAGCTCCAGAGACCTAACCCCCGGGGGCCCCAACCCCAGCTCCAGTAGCCCAACCCCTGGGGTCCTCGACCCCAGCTCAAAGGGCCCAAACCCTAAGCGCCCGAACGATACCTCCAGGGGCCTAACCCCCGGGGAACCCAACCCCAGCTCCAGGGGCCCAACACCTGGGGGCTCCAAAACCAGCTCCAGGGGCCCAACCCCTGAGTGCCCGAACCATAGCTCCAGGGACCTAACCCCTGGGGGCCCCAACCCCAGCTCCAAGAGCCCAACCCCTGGGGGCCCCAACACCAGCTCCAGGAGCCCAACCCCTGGGGGCCTCAACATCAGTTCGAGGGGCCCAACCCCTGGGGACCACAACCCCAGCTCCAAGGGCCCAACCTCTGAGCGCCCGAACCATAGCTCCAGGGGCCCAACCCCTGAGCGCCCGAACTATAGCTCCAGGGGCCTAAACCCTGGGGCTCAAACACCATCTCCAGGGGCCCAGCCCCTGGGGGCCCCAACACCAGCTATAGGGGTCCAACCCCTGAGCGCCCGAACCATAGCTCCAGGGGCCTAACCCCTGGGGGCCCCAACACCAGCTCCAGTGGCCCAACTCCTGGGAGCTCCAACACCAGCTCCAGGGGCCCAACCCCTGAGCGCCCTAACCATAGCTCCAAGGGCCTAACCCCTGGGCTCCCCAACACCAGCTCCAGGGGCCCAACCCCTGAGCGCCCGAACTATAGCTCCAGGGGCCTAAACCCTGGGGCTCAAACACCATCTCCAGGGGCCCAGCCCCTGGGGGCGCCAACACCAGCTATAGGGGTCCAACCCCTGAGCGCCCGAACCATAGCTCCAGGGGCCTAACCCCTGGGGGCCCCAACACCAGCTCCAGTGGCCCAACTCCTGGGAGCTCCAACACCAGCTCCAGGGGCCCAACCCCTGAGCGCCCTAACCATAGCTCCAAGGGCCTAACCCCTGGGCTCCCCAACACCAGCTCCAGGGGCCCAACCCCTGAGCGTCCGAACCATAGCTCCAGGGGCTTAACCCCCGGGGGCCCCAGTCCCAGCTCCAGGGGCCAACTCCTGGGGGCCCCAAGCCCACTTCCAGGGGCCTACCCTTGGAGGCCCCAACACCAGCTCTAGGAGCCCAACCCCTGGGGGCCCCAACACCAGCTCCAGGAGTCCAACCCCAGGGGGCCCGAAAACCAGCTCCAGGGGCTCAACCCCTGGGGGCCCCAACACCAGCTCCAGGAGCCCAACCCCTGGGGGCCCCAACACAAGCTCTAAGGGCCCATCCCTGAGCGCCTGAACCATAGCTCCAGGGGCCCAACCCTTGAGCGCCCGAACCATAGCTCCAGGGGCCCAACCACTGAGCGCCCGAACCACAGCTCCAGTGGCCTCACCCCTGGGGGCCCCAACACCAGCTCCAGGGGCCCAACCCCTGGTGGCCTCAACACCAGCTCCAGTGGCCCAACCCCTGGGGGCCCCAGTACCAGCTCGAGGGGCCCAACCCCTGAGCGCCCTATCCACAGCTCCAAGGGCCTAACCCCTGGGCTCCCCAACCCCAGCTCCAAGGGTCCAAAACTTGAGCGCCCGAACCATAGCTCCAGGGGCCTAACCCCTGGGGGCCCCAACCCCAGCTCCAGAGACCCAACCCCTGGGGACCCCAACACAAGCTCCAGGGGCCCAAACCCTGAGCGCCCGAACCATAACTCCAGGGGCCTAACCCCTGGGAGCCCCAACCCCAGCTCAAAGGGCCCAACCCCTGAGCTCCCGAACCATAGCTCCAGGGGCCTAACCCCTGAAGGTCCAAACCGCAGCTCCAAGGGCCCAACCCCTGAGTGGCTGAACCATAGCTCCAGGGGCCTAACCCCTGCGGACCTCAACACCAGGTCCACGGGTCAAACCCCTGAGAGCCCTAACTATGGCTCCAGGGGCCTAACCCCCGGGGGCCCCAACCCCAGGTCCAGGGGTCCAACCCCTGGGGCCCTCGACCCCAGCTCTAGGGGCCCAACCCCTGAGTGCCCGAACCATACTTCCAGGGGTCTAACCGCTGGGGGCCCCAACCGCAGCTCCAAGGGCACAACCCCTAAGCGCCCGAACCATAGCTCCAGGGGCCTAACCCGTAGGGGCCCCTACCCCAGTTCCAGGGGCCCAACCCCTGGGGGCCCCAACACCAGCTCCACGGGCCCAACCCCTGAGCGCCCGAACCAAAGCTCCAAGGGCCTAACCCCCGGGGGCCCCACCCGAGCTCCAAGAGCCCAACCCCTGAGCACGCGAACCATAGCTCCAGGGGCCTAACCGCTAGGGTCCCCAACATCAGCTCCAGGGGCCGAAACCTGGGGGCCCCAACACCAGCTACAGGGGCCCAACCCCTGAGCGCCTAAACCATAGCTCCAGGGGCCCAACCCCTGAGCGCCCGAACCATAGCTCCAAGGGCCCAACCCCTGAGCGCCCGAACCATAGCTCCAGTGGCCTCACCCCTGGGGGCTCCAACACCAGCTCCATGGACCCAAACCCCGGGGCGCAAACACCAGCTCCAGTGGCCCAACCCCTTGGGGCCCCAACACCAGCTCCAGGGGCCCAACCCCAGATTGCCCTTACCATAACTCCAAGGGCCTAACCCCTGGGCTCCCCAACCCCAGCTCCAAAAGTCCAACCCCTGAGCACCCGAACCATAGCTCCAGGGGCGTAACCGACGGGAGCCTCAACCCCAGCTCCAGTGGCCCAACCCCTGGGGGCCCCAACACCAGCTCCAGCCGCCCAACCCCTGAGCGCTAGAACAATAGCTCCAGGGGCCTAAACCCTGGGGCCACAACACCAGCTCCAGGGGCCCAGCCACTGGGGGCCCCAACACCAGCTCCAGGGGCCCAAACCCTGAGCGCCCGAACCATAGCTCCAGGGGCCTAACACCTAGGGCCCCCACCCTAGCTCCAAGGGCCCAAACCCTGAGCGCCCGACCCGTAGCTCCAGGGGCCTAACACCTGCGGACCGCAACCCCAGCTGCAGGGGCCCAACCCTTGGGGGCCCCAAGACCAGCTGCAGGGGCTCAACCTCTGAGCGACCGAACAATACCTCCAGGGGCCTAACCCCTGGGGGCTCCAACACCAGCTCCAGGGTCCCAACCCCTGAGCGCCCGAACCATAGCTCCAGGGGCCTAACCCCTGGGGGCCCCAACCCCACCTCCAAGGGCCGAAACCCTGAGCCCCCGAACCAAAGCTCCTGGGACCCAACCCCTGGGGGCCCCAAAACCGGCTCCAGGGGCCCAATCTCAGAGCGCCCGAACCATAGCTCCAGGGGCCTAACCTCTGGGGCCCAAACACCAGTTCCAGGGTCCCAACCCCTGGGGGCTCCAACACCA
The DNA here is from genome assembly GCF_025201925.1 of Gopherus flavomarginatus. NCBI lineage: Eukaryota > Metazoa > Chordata > Testudines > Testudinidae > Gopherus > Gopherus flavomarginatus. The sequence goes on along the minus strand of NW_026114781.1, from coordinate 54,999 downwards.
GCTCCACAGGCCCAACCCCTGAGCGCCTGAACCATAGCTCCAGGGGCCTAACCACTGGGGCCCAACTCAAGCTCCAGGGGTTCAACCCGTGAGCGCCCGAACCATAGCTCCAGGGGCCTAACCCCTGGGGGCCCCAACAACAGCTCCAGGGGCTCAACACCTGGGGGCCTCACCACCAGCTCCAGCAGCCCAAACCCTGGGGGCCCCAACACCAGCTCCAGGGGCTCAACCCCTGAGCGCCCGATCCAGAGCTCCAGCGGCCCAACCCCTGAGCGCCCGAACCATAGCTCCAGTGGCCAAAGCCCTGGGGGCCGCAACACCAGCTCCAGGGGCCCAACCCCTGGGGGCCCCAACACCAGCTCCGGTGGCCCAAACCCTGGGGGCCCCAACACCAGCTCCAGGGGCCCAACCCCTGAGCGCCGTAACCATAGCTCCAAGGGCCTAACCCCTGGGCTCCCCAACCCCAGGCCCAAGGGTCCAACCCCTGAGCGCCCGAACCATAGCTCCAGGGGCCTACCCCAGGGGGGGTTAACCCCAGTTCCAGGCTCCCAACCCCTGGGGACCCCAACACCAGCTCCAGGGCCCCAACCACTGGGGGATACAACACCAGCTCCAGGGGCCCAACCCCTGAGCGCCCGAACCATAGCTCCAGGTGCCTAAACCCTCGGGCCCCAACACCAGATCCAGGGGCCCAACCCGTGAGCGCCCGAACCATAGCTCCAGGGGCCTAACCCCTGAGGCCCCAACAGAAGCTCCAGGGGCCCAACTCCTGAGCGCCCGAAAAATAGCTCCAGGGGCTAACCCCTGGGGTCCCGAACCCCAGCTCCTGGAGCCCAACCCCTGGGGGGCCCAACACCAGCTCCAGGGGTCCAACCCCTGAGAGCCCGAACCATACCTCCAGGGGCCTAACCCCTGGGGGCCCCAACACAAGTTCCAGGGGCCGAACCCCTGGGGGCCACAACACCAGCTCCAGGGACCCAACCACTGTGAGCCCGAACCATAGCTCCAGGGGCCCAACCACTGAGCACAAGAACCATAGCTCCAGGGGCCTAACCCCTGGGGGCCCCAACACCAGCTCCAGGGGCTCAACCCCAGAGCGCCCGATCCATAGCTAAAGAGGCCTAACCCCTGGGGACCCCAGCACCAGCTCCAGGAGCCCAACCCCTGGGGGCCCCAACACCAGCTCCAGGAGCCCAACCCCTGGGGGCCCCAACACCAGATCCAGGGGTCCAACACCTGGGGGCAACAGCACCAGCTCCAGGAGCCGAACACCTGGGGTCCCCAACACCAGATCCAGGGGACCAACCCCTGAGCGCCCGAACCATAGCTCTAGGGGCCCATCCCCTGAGCGCCCGAACCATAGCTCCAGTGTCCTCACACCTGGGGGACCCAACACCAGCTCCAGGGGCCCAACCCCTGGGAGCCCCAACAACAGCTCCAGTGGCCCAACCCCTGGAGGTCCCAACACCAGCTCCAGGGACCCAACCCCTGAGCGCCCTAACCATAGCTGCAAGGGCCTAACCCCTGGGCTCCCCAACCCCAACTTCAAGGGTCCAATCCCTGAGCGCCACAACCATAGCTCCAGGGGCCAAACCCCTGGGGGCCTCAACCCCAGCTCCAGGGGCCCAACCCCTGGGGGCCCCAACACCAGCTCCAGGGGCCCAATCCCGAGCGCCCGAACCATAGCTCCAGGGGCATAACCCCTGTGGGCCCCAACACCAGCTCCAAGGGCCAAAACACTGAGCGTCCGAACCATAGCTCCAGAAAAATACCTCCAGCGGCCTAACCCCTGGGTGCCCCAACACGAACTCCAGGGGCCCAACCCCTGAGTGCCCGAACCATAGCTCCAGGGGCCTAACCCCCGGGGGCCCCAACCCCAGTTCCAGGGGCCCAACCCGTGGGGGCCCCAACACCAGCTCCAGGGGCCTAACCCCTGAGCGCCCGAACCATAGCTCCAGCGGCCTAACCCCTGGGGGCCCAAACAGCAGCTCCAGGGGCCCAACACCTGGCAGCCCCAACACCAGCTCCAGGGGTCCAACCCCTGAGATCCCGAACCATAGCTCCAGGGACCCAACCTCTGAGCGCCCGAACCATAGCTCCAGAGGTCTAACCCCTTGGGTCCAAACACCAGCTCCAGGGGCCCAACCCCTGGGGGCTCCAGCACCAGCTCCACGGGCCCAACCCCTGAGCGCCCGAACCATAGCTCCAGGGGCCTAATCACTGGGACCCAACACAAGCTCCAGGGTCCCGACCCCTGAGCGCCCGAACCATAGCTCCAGGGGCCTAACCCCTGGGGTCCCCAACACCAGGTCCAGGGGCCCAAACCCTGAGCGTCTGAACCAAAGATCCAGGGGCCTAACCCCTGGGGGCCCCAACACCATCTCCAGGGACCCAACACCTGGGCGCCACAACACCAGCTCCAGGGGCCCAACCCCTGAGCGCCCGAACCATAGCTTCAGGGGCCCAAACCCTGAACGCCCGAACCATAGCTCCAGGGGCCTAACCCCTGCGGACCCAACACCAGCTCCAGGGTCCCAACCCCTGAGCGCCCGAACAAAACCTCCAGGGGCATAACTCCTGAGGGCCCCAACACCAGCTCCAGGGGCCCAACCCCTGAGAGCCCGAACCATAGCTCCAGGGGCCGAACCCCTGAGCGCCCGAACCATAGCTTCAGGGACCCAAACCCTGAACGCCCAAACCATAGCTCCAGAGGTCTAACCCCTGAGGGCCCCCACCCCAGCTCCAAGGGCCCAACCCCTGAGCGCCCGAACCATAGCTCCAGGGGTTCAACCCCTGAGCGCTCGAACCATAGCTCCAGGGGGCCAACCCCTGGGGGCCCCAACACCAGCTCCAGGGGCCCAACCCCTGAGCGCCCGAACAATACCTTCAGAGGCCTAACCCCTGGGGGCCCCAACACAAGCTCCAGGGGCCCAACCCTGAGTACCCGAACCATAGCTCCGGGGGCCTAACCCCCAGGGGCACCAACCCCAGCTCCAGGGGCCCAACCCCTGGGGGCTCCAACACCAGCTCCGGGAGCCATACCCCTGGGGGCTCCAACACCAGCTCCAGGGGCCCAAGCCCAGAGCATTCGAACCACAGTTCCCGGGGCCCAACCCCTGAGCGCCCAAACCATAGCTCTAGGGGACTAACCCCTCGAGGCCTCAACCCCAGCTCCAGGGGCTCAACCCCTGGAGGCCCCAACACCAGCTCCAGGGGCCCAACCCCTGAGCGCCCGAACTATAGCTCCAGGGGCCTAACCCCCGGGGGCCCCAACCCCAGCTCCAGGGGCCGAACCCCTGGGGGCCCCAACACTAGCTACAGGGGCCCAACCCCTGAGCGCCCGAACCATAGCTCCAGGGGCCCAACCCCTGAGCGCCCGAACCATAGCTCCAGGGGCCTCACCCCTGGGGGCCCAAACACCAGCTCCAGGGGACCAATCCCTGGGACCCCAACACCAGCTCCAGGGGCCCAACCCCTGGGAGCCCGAGAACCAGCTCCAGGGGCCCAACCCCTGAGCGTCCTAACCATAGCTCCAAGGGCTTAACCCCTGGGTTCCCCAAACCCAGCTCCAAGGGTCCAACCCCTGAGCGCACGAACCATAGCTCCAGGGGCCCAACCCCTGGGGGCCCCAACACCAGCTCCAGGGGCCCAAAATCTGAGCGCCCGAACCATAGCTCTAGGGGCCTAACCCCTGGGGGCTCCAACACCAGCTCCAGGGGCCCAACCCCTGGGGGCCCCAACAACAGTTCCAGGGGTAAACCCCTAAGCGACCGAACCATAGCTCCAGGGGCCCAACCCCTGAGAACCCGAACCATATCTCCAAGGGCCTAACCCCTGGGGGCCCAAACACCAGCTCCAGGGGACCAATCCCTGGGACCCCAACACCAGCTCCAGGGGCCCAACCCCTGGGAGCCCGAAAACCAGCTCCAGGGGCCCAACCCCTGAGCGTCCTAACCATAGCTCCAAGGGCTTAACCCCTGGGTTCCCCAAACCCAGCTCCAAGGGTCCAACCCCTGAGCGCACGAACCATAGCTCCAGGGGCCCAACCCCTGGGGGCCCCAACACCAGCTCCAGGGGCCCAAAATCTGAGCGCCCGAACCATAGCTCCAGGGGCCTAACCCCTGGGGGCTCCAACACCAGCTCCAGGGGCCCAACCCCTGGGGGCCCCAACAACAGTTCCAGGGGTAAACCCCTAAGCGACCGAACCATAGCTCCAGGGGCCCAACCCCTGAGAACCCGAACCATATCTCCAAGGGCCTAACCCCTGGGGGCCCCAACACCAGCTCCAGGGGCCCAACTCCTGGGGACCCCAACACCAGCTCCAGGGGCTCAACTCCTGAGCTCCCGAACCATAGCTCCAAGGGCCCAACCCCTGAGCGCCCGAACCATAGCTCCAGGGGCCTAACCCCTGGGGCCCCAACACCAGCTCCAGGGCCCAAACCCCTGGGGGCCCCAACCCCAGATCCAGGGACCCAACCCCTGAGCACCCGAACCATAGCTCCAGGGGCCTAACCCCTGGGGGCCCCAACACCAGTTCCAGAGGCGCACCCCTGAGCTCCCGAACAATACCTCCAGGGTCCTAACCACTGGGGGCAACAACTCCAGCTCCAGGGGTCCAATCCCTTGGGGCCCGAACACCAGATCCGGGGACCCAACCCCTGGGGGCCCCAACACCAGCTCCAGGTTCCAAACCCGTGGGGGCCCCAACACCAGCTCTAGAGGCCCAACGCCTGAGCGCCCGAACCATAGCTTCATGGGCCTAACCCCTGGGGGCCGCCACCCCAGCTCCAAGGGCCCAACCTCTGAGCGCCCGAACCGTAGCTCCAGGGGCCCAACCCTTGAACGCCCGAACCATAGCTCGAGCGGCCTAACCCCTGGGGGCCACAACACCAGCTCCAGGGGCCCAAGCCCTGAGGGCCCCAAGACCAGCTCCAGGAGCCCGACCCCTGGGGGCCCCAACACCAGCTCCAGAGGTCCAACCCCTGGGGGCCCTAACACCACATCCAGGAGCCCAACCCCTGGGGGCCCCAACACCAGTCCAGGGACCCAAATCCTGAGCACCCGAACCATAGCTCCAGGGGCCCAACCCCTGAGAGCCCGAATCATAGCTCCAGGGGCCTAACCCCTGGGGGTCCCAACACCAGCTCAAAGGGCCCAACCCCTGAGAGCCCGAATCTTAGCTCCAGGGGCCTAACTCCTGGGGGCCCCAACACCAGTTCCAGGAGCCCAACCCCTGGGGGAACCAACACTAGCGCCAGGAGCCCAACCCCTGGGGGTCCCAACACCAGCTCCAGGGACCCAACCCCTGGGGGCCTGAACACAAGCTCTAGGGGCCCAACCCCTCAGCGCCCGAACCGTAGCTCCAGGGGCCCAACCCCTGAGCGCCCTAACCATAGCTCCAAGGGTCTAACCCTTGGGCTCCCCAACCCCATCTCCAAGGGTCCAACCCGTGAGCGCCCGAACCATAGCTCCAGGGGCTTAACCCCCGGGGGACCCAACCCCAGCTCCAGGGGCCCAACCCATGGAGGCCCAAAAACCAGCTCCAGAAGCCCAACCCCTGAGCGCCCGAAGCATAGCTCCAGGGGCCTAACCCCTGGCGGCCCCAACCCCACCTCCAAGGGCCCAACCCCTGATCGCCCGAACCGTAGCTCCAGGGGCCGAACCCCTGAGGGCCCGAACCGCAGCTCCAAGGGCCCAACCCCTAAGTGCCCGAACAATAGCACCAAGGGCCTAACCCCTGGGGGCGCCTACCCCAGTTACAGGGGCCAAACATCTGGGGCCCTCGACCCCAGCTCCAGGGGCACAACCCCTGAGCGCCCGAACCATAGTTCCAGGGGCCTAACCCCCGGGGGCCCCAACCCCACCTCCAAGGGACGAAACCCTGAGCCCCCGAACCAAAGCTCCAGGGACCCAACCCCTGGGGGCTCCAACACCAGCCCCACAGGCCCAACCCCTGAGCGCCCGAACCATAGCTCCAGGGGCCCAACCACTGGGGCCCAACTCAAGCTCCAGGGGTTCGACCCGTGAGCGCCCGAACCATAGCTCCAGGGGCCTAACCCCTGGGGGCCCCAACACCAGCTCAAGTGGCCCAACCCCTGGGGGCCTCAGCACCAGCTCCAGCAGCTGACACCCTGGGGGCCCCAACACCAGCTCCAGGGGCTCAACCCCTGAGCCCCCGAGCCATAGCTCCAGTGGCCCAACCCCTGAGCGCCCGAACCATAGCTCCAGTGGCCAAAGCCCTGGGGGCTCCAACACCAGCTCCAGGGGCCCAACCCCTGGGGGCACCAACACCAGCTCCGGTGGCCCAACCCCTGGGGGCCCCAACACCAGCTCCAGGGGCCCAACCTCTGAGCGCCCGAACCATAGCTCCAGGGGCCTAACGTACGGGGGCTCCAACCACAGCTCCAGGGGCCCAACCCTTGGGGAACTCGACCCCAGCTCCAGAGGCCCAACCCTTGGGGAACTCGACCCCAGCTCCAGAGGCCCAACCCCTGAGCGCCCGATCCATAGCTCCAGGGGCCTAACCCCTGGGGGCCCCAACCCCAGTGCCAAGGGCCCAACCCCTGAGCGCCCGAACCATAGCTCCAGAGGCCTAACCCCCGGGAGTCCTAACCCAAGCTCCAGGGGCCCAACCCCTGGGGCCCTCGACCCCAGCTCCAGGGGCCCAACCCCTGAGCGCCCGATCCATAGCTCCAGGGGCCTAACCCCCAGGGGCCCCAACCCCAGTGCCAAGGGCCCAACCCCTGAGCGCCCGAACTATAGCTCCAGGGGCCTAACCCCTGGGGGCCCCAACACCAGCTCCAGAAGCCCAACCCCTGTTGACCCCAACACCAGCTCCAGGGGCCCAATCCCTGAGTGCCCGAACCATACCTCCAGGGGCTTAACCCCTGGGGACCCCAACCCCAGCTCCAAGGGCCCAACCCCTAAGCGCCCGAACCAATGCTCCAAGGGCCTAACCCTGGGTGCCCCAACCGCAACTAAAAGGGCCCATCCCAAAGCGCCTGAACCATAGCTCCAGGGGCCTAACCCCTCGGGGCAACTACCCCACCTCCAGGGGCCCAACCCCTGGGGGCCCCAACACCAGCTCCACGGGCCCAACCCCTGAGCGCCCGAAGTACAGCTCCAGGGGCCAAACCCCCGCGATTCCCAACCCCAGCTCCAGGGGCCCAACCCCTGAACGCCCGAATCAAAGCTCCAGGGTCTAACCACTGGGGGCCCCAACACCAGCTCCAGGGGCCCAACCCCTAGGGGCCCCACCACCAGCTCCAGGGTCCCAAACCATGAGCGCAAGAACCATAGCTCCAGGGGCCCAACCCCTGAGCGCCCGAACCATAGCTCCAGGGGCCTAACCCCTGGGTCCCCAACACCAGCTCCAGGGGCCCAAACCCTGGGGGCCCAAACACCAGCTCCAGGGGCCCAACCCCTGAGCGCCCGAACCATAGCTCCAGGTTCCCAACCCCTGAGCGCCCTAACCATAGCTCCAAGGGCCTAACCCCTGGGGGCCTCAACCCCAGCTCCAGGGGCCCAACCCTTGAGCGACCGAATCATCGCTCCAGGGGTCTAACCCCCGGGGGCCTGAAACCCAGTTCCAGGGGCCCTACCCCTGGGGCCCTCGACTCCAGCTCCAGGGGCCCAACCCCTGAGCGCCCGAAACATAGCTCCAGGGCCCTAACCCCCGGGGGCCACAACCACAGCTCCAAGAGCCCAATTCCCTGAGCACCCGAACCATAGCTCCAGGGGCCTATCCTCTGGGGGCCCCAACACCAGCTCCAGGGGCCGAACCCCTGGGGACCCCAACACCAGCTCGAAGGGCTCAACCCCTGAGCGCCCGAACGATAGCTCCAGGGGCATAACCCCTGGAGGACCCAACACAAGCTGCAGGAGCCCAACCCCTGGGGGCCCCAACAACAGCTCTAGGGACCCAACCCCTGGGGGCCCCAACACCAGCTCCAGGAGCCCAACCCCTGAGGCCCCAACACCCGCTCCACGGGCCCAACGCCAGAGCGCCAGAACCATAGCTCCAGAGGCCCAACCCCTGAGCGCCCAAATCATAGCTCCAGAGGCCTGACCCCTAGGGTCTCCAACACCAGCTCCAGGGGCCCAACCCCTGGGGGCCCCACACCAGCTCCAGTGGCCCAACCCCTGGGGGCCGTAACACCAGCTGAAGGGGCCCAACCCCTAAGCGCCCTAACCATAGCTCCAGGGGCCTAACCCACGGGGGACTCCACCCCAGCTCCAGGGGCCCAACCCCTGGGGGCCTCAACACCAGCTCCAGGGGCCCAACCCCTGGAGGCCCCAACACCAGCTCCAGGGGCTGAACCACTGAGCGCCCGAACCATAGCTCCAGAGGCCTAACCCCTGGTGCCCCAACACCGGCTCCAGGGGCCAAACCCCTGGAGGCCCAAACACCAGCTCCAGGGGCCCAATCCCGGAACGCCAGAACCATAGCTCCAGGGGTCTAACCCCTGGGGGCCCCAACACCAGCTCCAGGGGCCCAACCCCTGAGCGCCCGAACAATACCTCCAGGGGCCGAACCCCTAGGGGCCCCAACACCAGCTCCAGGGGCCCTACCCCTGAGCGCCCGAACCATAGCTCAAGGGGCCTAACACATGGGGGCCCCAACACCAGCTCCAGGAGCTGAACGCCTGAGGGCCCCAACACCGGCTCCAGGAGCCCAACGCCTGGGGGCCCCAACACCAGCTCCAGGGGCAAAACCCCTGAGCGCCCGAACCATAGCTCCAGGGACCCAACCCCTGAGCGCCTGAACCATAGCAACAGTGGCCTCACCCCTGGGGGCCCCAACACCAGCTGCAGGGGCCCAGCCCCTGGGGGCCCCAAAACCAGCTCCAGTGGCCCAACCCCGGGAGCCCCAACACCAGCTCCAGGGGCCCAACCCCTGAGCGCCCTAACCATAGCTCCAAGGGCCTAATCCCTGGGCTCCCCAACCCCAGCTCCAAGGGTCCAACCCCTGAGCGCCCGAACCATAACTCCAGGGGCCTAACCCCCGGGGGCCTCAACCCCAGCTCCAGGGGCCCAACCTCTGGGGGCTCCAACACCAGCTAAAAGGGCCCAACCCATGAGTGCCCGAACCATAGCTCCGGGGCCCTAACCCCTGGGGGACCCAACCCCAACTCCAAGGGCCCAACCCCTGAGCGCCCGAACCACAGCTCCAGGGGTCTAAACCCTGGAGGCCCCAACCGCAGCTGCAAGGGCCCAACCCCTAAGCGCCCGAATCATAGCTACAGGGGCCTAACCCCCGGGGGTCCCAACCCCAGCCCCAGGGGCCCAACCCGTGGGGACCTAGACCCCAGCTCCAAGGGCCCAACCCCTAAGCGCCTGAACCAAAGCTCCAGGGACCTAACACGAGGGGGCCCCAAAAACAGCTCCAGGGGCCCAACCCCTGGGGGCCCCAACATCAGCTCCAGGGGCCCAACCCCTGATCGCCGGAACAATACCTCCAGGGGCCTAACCCCTGAGGGCCCCAACACCAGCTCCAGGGGCACAACCCCTGAGGGCCCGAACCATAGCTCCAGAGGCCGACCCCCTGAGCTCCCGAACCATAGCTCCACGGGCCAACCCCTGGGGTACTCAACTCCACTTCCAGGGGCCCAACCCCTGGGGGCCCCAACACCAGCTCCAGGGGCCCAACCCCTGAGCTCCCGAAACATAGCTACAGGGGCCTAACCCCTCGGGGCTCCCACCCCAGCTCCAAGAGCCCTACCCCAGAGCACCCGAACCATAGCTCCAGGGGCCTAACCCCTGGGGGACCCAACCCAAGCTCCAGGGGCCCAACCCGTAGGGGCCCAAACACCAGCTCCAGGGGCCCAACCCCTGAGCGCCCGAACCATAGCTCCAGGTTCCCAACCCCTGAGCGCCCTAACCATAGCTCCAAGGGCCTAACCCCTGGGCGCCCCAACCCCAGCTCAAAGGCTTCAACCCCTGAGCGCCCGAAACATAGCTCAAGGGGCCCAACCCCTGGGGGTCTCAACCCCAGCTCCAGGGGCCCAACCCTTGAGCGACCGAATCATCGCTCCAGGGGTCTAACCCCCGGGGGCCCGAAACCCAGTTTCAGGGGCCCTACCCCTGGGGCCCTCGACTCCAGCTCCAGGGGCCCAACCCCTGAGCGCCCGAAACATAGCTCCAGGGCCCTAACCCCCGGGGGCCACAACCACAGCTCCAAGAGCCCAATTCCCTGAGCACCCGAACCATAGCTCCAGGGGCCTATCCTCTGGGGGCCCCAACACCAGCTCCAGGGGCCGAACCCCTGAGGACCCCAACACCAGCTCCAGGGGCCCAACCCCTGAGCGCCCTAACCATAGCTCCAAGGGCCTAATCCCTGGGCTCCCCAACCCCAGCTCCAAGGGTCCAACCCCTGAGCGCCCGAACCATAACTCCAGGGGCCTAACCCCCGGGGGCCTCAACCCCAGCTCCAGGGGCCCAACCTCTGGGGGCTCCAACACCAGCTAAAAGGGCCCAACCCATGAGTGCCCGAACCATAGCTCCGGGGCCCTAACCCCTGGGGGACCCAACCCCAACTCCAAGGGCCCAACCCCTGAGCGCCCGAACCACAGCTCCAGGGGTCTAAACCCTGGAGGCCCCAACCGCAGCTGCAAGGGCCCAACCCCTAAGCGCCCGAATCATAGCTACAGGGGCCTAACCCCCGGGGGTCCCAACCCCAGCCCCAGGGGCCCAACCCGTGGGGACCTAGACCCCAGCTCCAAGGGCCCAACCCCTAAGCGCCTGAACCAAAGCTCCAGGGACCTAACACGAGGGGGCCCCAAAAACAGCTCCAGGGGCCCAACCCCTGGGGGCCCCAACATCAGCTCCAGGGGCCCAACCCCTGATCGCCGGAACAATACCTCCAGGGGCCTAACCCCTGAGGGCCCCAACACCAGCTCCAGGGGCACAACCCCTGAGGGCCCGAACCATAGCTCCAGAGGCCGACCCCCTGAGCTCCCGAACCATAGCTCCACGGGCCAACCCCTGGGGTACTCAACTCCACTTCCAGGGGCCCAACCCCTGGGGGCCCCAACACCAGCTCCAGGGGCCCAACCCCTGAGCTCCCGAAACATAGCTACAGGGGCCTAACCCCTCGGGGCTCCCACCCCAGCTCCAAGAGCCCTACCCCAGAGCACCCGAACCATAGCTCCAGGGGCCTAACCCCTGGGGGACCCAACCCAAGCTCCAGGGGCCCAACCCGTAGGGGCCCAAACACCAGCTCCAGGGGCCCAACCCCTGAGCGCCCGAACCATAGCTCCAGGTTCCCAACCCCTGAGCGCCCTAACCATAGCTCCAAGGGCCTAACCCCTGGGCGCCCCAACCCCAGCTCAAAGGCTTCAACCCCTGAGCGCCCGAAACATAGCTCAAGGGGCCCAACCCCTGGGGGTCTCAACCCCAGCTCCAGGGGCCCAACCCTTGAGCGACCGAATCATCGCTCCAGGGGTCTAACCCCCGGGGGCCCGAAACCCAGTTCCAGGGGCCCTACCCCTGGGGCCCTCGACTCCAGCTCCAGGGGCCCAACCCCTGAGCGCCCGAAACATAGCTCCAGGGCCCTAACCCCCGGGGGCCACAACCACAGCTCCAAGAGCCCAATTCCCTGAGCACCCGAACCATAGCTCCAGGGGCCTATCCTCTGGGGGCCCCAACACCAGCTCCAGGGGCCGAACCCCTGAGGACCCCAACACCAGCTCGAAGGGCTCAACCCCTGAGCGCCCGAACGATAGCTCCAGGGGCATAACCCCTGGAGGACCCAACACAAGCTGCAGGAGCCCAACCCCTGGGGGCCCCAACAACAGCTCTAGGGACCCAACCCCTGGGGGCCCCAACACCAGCTCCAGGAGCCCAACCCCTGAGGCCCCAACACCCGCTCCACGGGCCCAACGCCAGAGCGCCAGAACCATAGCTCCAGAGGCCCAACCCCTGAGCGCCCAAATCATAGCTCCAGAGGCCTGACCCCTAGGGTCTCCAACACCAGCTCCAGGGGCCCAACCCCTGGGGGCCCCACACCAGCTCCAGTGGCCCAACCCCTGGGGGCCGTAACACCAGCTGAAGGGGCCCAACCCCTAAGCGCCCTAACCATAGCTCCAGGGGCCTAACCCACGGGGGACTCCACCCCAGCTCCAGGGGCCCAACCCCTGGGGGCCTCAACACCAGCTCCAGGGGCCCAACCCCTGGAGGCCCCAACACCAGCTCCAGGGGCTGAACCGCTGAGCGCCCGAACCATAGCTCCAGAGGCCTAACCCCTGGTGCCCCAACACCGGCTCCAGGGGCCAAACCCCTGGAGGCCCAAACACCAGCTCCAGGGGCCCAATCCCGGAACGCCAGAACCATAGCTCCAGGGGTCTAACCCCTGGGGGCCCCAACACCAGCTCCAGGGGCCCAACCCCTGAGCGCCCGAACAATACCTCCAGGGGCCGAACCCCTAGGGGCCCCAACACCAGCTCCAGGGGCCCTACCCCTGAGCGCCCAAACCATAGCTCAAGGGGCCTAACACATGGGGGCCCCAACACCAGCTCCAAGAGCTGAACGCCTGAGGGCCCCAACACCGGCTCCAGGAGCCCAACGCCTGGGGGCCCCAACACCAGCTCCAGGGGCAAAACCCCTGAGCGCCCGAACCATAGCTCCAGGGACCCAACCCCTGAGCGCCTGAACCATAGCAACAGTGGCCTCACCCCTGGGGGCCCCAACACCAGCTGCAGGGGCCCAGCCCCTGGGGGCCCCAAAACCAGCTCCAGTGGCCCAACCCCGGGAGCCCCAACACCAGCTCCAGGGGCCCAACCCCTGAGCGCCCTAACCATAGCTCCAAGGGCCTAATCCCTGGGCTCCCCAACCCCAGCTCCAAGGGTCCAACCCCTGAGCGCCCGAACCATAACTCCAGGGGCCTAACCCCCGGGGGTCCCAACCCCAGCTCCAGGGGCCCAACCTCTGGGGGCTCCAACACCAGCTAAAAGGGCCCAACCCATGAGTGCCCGAACCATAGCTCCGGGGCCCTAACCCCTGGGGGACCCAACCCCAACTCCAAGGGCCCAACCCCTGAGCGCCCGAACCACAGCTCCAGGGGTCTAAACCCTGGAGGCCCCAACCGCAGCTGCAAGGGCCCAACCCCTAAGCGCCCGAATCATAGCTACAGGGGCCTAACCCCCGGGGGCCCCAACCCCAGCCCCAGGGGCCCAACCCGTGGGGACCTAGACCCCAGCTCCAAGGGCCCAACCCCTAAGCGCCTGAACCAAAGCTCCAGGGACCTAACACGAGGGGGCCCCAAAAACAGCTCCAGGGGCCCAACCCCTGGGGGCCCCAACATCAGCTCCAGGGGCCCAACCCCTGATCGCCGGAACAATACCTCCAGGGGCCTAACCCCTGAGGGCCCCAACACCAGCTCCAGGGGCACAACCCCTGAGGGCCCGAACCATAGCTCCAGAGGCCGACCCCCTGAGCTCCCGAACCATAGCTCCACGGGCCAACCCCTGGGGTACTCAACTCCACTTCCAGGGGCCCATCCCCTGGGGGCCCCAACACCAGCTCCAGGGGCCCAACCCCTGAGCTCCCGAAACATAGCTACAGGGGCCTAACCCCTCGGGGCTCCCACCCCAGCTCCAAGAGCCCTACCCCAGAGCACCCGAACCATAGCTCCAGGGGCCTAACCCCTGGGGGACCCAACCCAAGCTCCAGGGGCCCAACCCGTAGGGGCCCCAACACCAGCTCCAGGGTCCCAACCCCTGAGCGCCCGAACCTTAGCTCCAGGAGCCTAACCCCTGGGTCCCCAACACCAGCTCCGGCGGCCCAACCCCTGGGGGCCCAAACACCAGCTCGAGGGGCCCAACCCCTGAGCGCCCGAACCTTAGCTCCAGGTCCCCACCCCCTGAGCGCCCGATGCATAGCTGCAGGTTCCCAACCCCAGAGCGCCCTAACCATAGCTCCAAGGGCCTAACCCCTGGGCGCCCCAACCCCAGCTCAAAGGCTTCAACCCCTGAGCGCCCGAACCATACCTACAGGGGCCTAACCCCTGGGGGCCCCCACCCCACCTCCAAGGGCCCTACCCCTGAGCACCCGATCCATAGCTCCAGGGGCCTAACCCATGGGGCACCAGCACCAGCTTCAGGGGCCCAACCCCTGTGGGCCATAACACCAGCTCCAGGGGCCCAACCACTGAGTGCCCGAACCATACCTCCAGGGGCTTAACCCCCGGGGGCCCCAACCCCAGCTTTAGGGGCTGAACCCCTGGGGCCCCAACACCAGCTTCAGGAGCCAAACCCCTGGGGGCCCCAACACCCGCTCCAGGGGCCCAACCCCTGTGCGCCCAAATCTTAGCTCCAGGGGCCTAACCCCTGGGGGCCCCAACACCAGCTCCAGGGGCCCAACCCCTGTGTGCCCGAACCATAACTCCAGGGGCCTAACCCCTGGGGGCCCCAACACCAGCTCCAGTGCCCCAACCCCTGGGGACACCAAGACCAGCTCCAAGGGCCCAACCCCTGAGCGCCCGAACCATAGCTCCAGGGGCCTAACCCCCGGGGGCTCCAACCCCAGCTCCAAGGACCCAACTCCTGAGCACCCGAACCATAGCTCCGGGGGCCTAACCCCTGGGAGCCCCAACACTAGCTCCAGGGGACCAACCCCTGGGGGCCCCAACACCAGCTCCAGGGGCCCAACCCCTGAGCACCCGAACCATAGCTCCAGGGGCCTAACCCCTGGGGCCCGATCACCAGCTCCAGGGGCCCAACCCCTGGGGGCCTCAACACCAGCTCCAGGGGCCCAACCACTGAGCGTCCGAACCATAGCTCCAGGGGCCTAACCCCTGGGGGCCCCAACACCAGCTCCAGGTGCCCAACCCCTGGGGGCCCCAACACCAGCTCCAATGGCCCAACCCCTGGGGACCCCAACACCATCTCCAGGGGCCCAACCCACCATAGCTCCAGGGGCCTAACCCCTGAGGGTCCCAACACCAGCTCCAGGGGCCCAACCCCTGTAGGCCCCAACACCAGCTCCAGATGCTCAACCCCTGGGGGCCCCAACACCAGCTCCAGGGGCCCAAATCGTTAGCGCCCTAAACATAGCTCCAAGGGCTTAACCCGTGGGCTCCCCAACCACAGCTCCAAGGGTCCAACCCTTGAGCGCCCGAACCATAGCTCCAGCAGCCTAACCCCCGGGGTCCCCAACCCCAGCTCCAAGGGCCCAACCCCTGAGAGCCCGAACCATAGCTCCAGGGGCCTAACCCCTGAGGGAACCAACACCAGCTACAGGGGCCCAACCCCTGGGGTCCCCAACACCATCTCCAAAGGCTCAACCCCTGGGGGCCCCAACACCAGCTCCAGGGGCCCAACCCCTGAGCGCCCTCACCATAGCTCCAAGGGCCTAACCCCTGGGCTCCCCAACCCCAGCTCCAAGGGTCCAACCCCTGAGCGCCCGAACCATAACTCCAGGGGCCTAACCCCCGGGGGCCCCAACCCCAGCTCCAGGGGCCCAACCTCTGGGGGCTCCAACACCAGCTAAAAGGGCCCAACCCATGAGTGCCCGAACCATAGCTCCGGGGCCCTAACCCCTGGGGGACCCAACCCCAACTCCAAGGGCCCAACCCCTGAGCGCCCGAACCACAGCTCCAGGGGTCTAAACCCTGGAGGCCCCAACCGCAGCTGCAAGGGCCCAACCCCTAAGCGCCCGAATCATAGCTACAGGGGCCTAACCCCCGGGGGCCCCAACCCCAGCCCCAGGGGCCCAACCCCTGGGGCCCTAGACCCCAGCTCCAAGGGCCCAACCCCTAAGCGCCCGAACCAAAGCTCCAGGGACCTAACACCAGGGGGCCCCAACAACAGCTCCAGGGGCCCAACCCCTGGGGGCCCCAACATCAGCTCCAGGGGCCCAACCCCTGACCGCCGGAACAATACCTCCAGGGGCCTAACCCCTGAGGGCCCCAACACCAGCTCCAGGGGCACAACCCCTGAGGGCCCGAACCATAGCTCCAGAGGCCGACCCCCTGAGCTCCCGAACCATAGCTCCACGGGCCAACCCCTGGGGTCCTCAACTCCACTTCCAGGGGCCCAACCCCTGGGGGCCCCAACACCAGCTCCAGGGGCCCAACCCCTGAGCTCCCGAAACATAGCTACAGGGGCCTAACCCCTCGGGGCTCCCACCCCAGCTCCAAGAGCCCTACCCCAGAGCACCCGAACCATAGCTCCAGGGGCCTAACCCCTGGGGGACCCAACCCAAGCTCCAGGGGCCCAACCCGTAGGGGCCCCAACACCAGCTGCAGGGTCCCAACCCATGAGCGCAAGAACCATAGCTCCAGGGGCCCAACCCCTGAGCGCCCGAACCATAGCTCCAGGGGCCTAACCCCTGGGTCCCCAACACCAGCTCCGGGGGCCCAACCCCTGGGGGCCCAAACACCAGCTCGAGGGGCCCAACCCCTGAGCGCCCGAACCTTAGCTCCAGGTCCCCACCCCCTGAGCGCCCGAACCATAGCTACAGGGGCCTAACCCCTGGGGGCCCCCACCCCACCTCCAAGGGCCCTACCCCTGAGCACCCGATCCATAGCTCCAGGGGCCTAACCCATGGGGCACCAGCACCAGCTTCAGGGGCCCAACCCCTGTGGGCCATAACACCAGCTCCAGGGGCCCAACCACTGAGTGCCCGAACCATACCTCCAGGGGCTTAACCCCCGGGGGCCCCAACCCCAGCTTTAGGGGCTGAACCCCTGGGGCCCCAACACCAGCTTCAGGAGCCAAACCCCTGGGGGCCCCAACACCCGCTCCAGGGGCCCAACCCCTGTGCGCCCAAATCATAGCTCCAGGGGCCTAACCCCTGGGGGCCCCAACACCAGCTCCAGTGCCCCAACCCCTGGGGACACCAAGACCAGCTCCAAGGGCCCAACCCCTGAGCGCCCGAACCATAGCTCCAGGGGATTAACCCCTGAGAGAACCAACACCATCTCCAGAGGCTCAACCCCTGGGGGCCTGAACACCAGCTCCAGGTGCCCAACCCCTGGGGGCCCCAACACCAGATCGAGTGGCCCAACCCCTGAGGGCCCCAACACAAGCTCCAAGGGACCAACCCATGAGCGCCCTAACCATACCTCCAAGGGCCTAACCCCTGGGCTCCCCAACCCCAGCTCCAAGGGTCCAACCCCTGAGCGCCCGAACCATAGCTCCAGCAGCCTAACCCCCGGGGTCCCCAACCCCAGCTCCAAGGGCCCAACCCCTGAGAGCCCGAACCATAGCTCCAGGGGCCTAACCCCTGAGGGAACCAACACCAGCTACAGGGGCCCAACCCCTGGGGTCCCCAACACCATCTCCAAAGGCTCAACCCCTGGGGGACCCAACACCAGCTCCAGGGGCCCAACCCCTGAGCGCCCTAACCATAGCTCCAAGGGCCTAACCCCTGGGCTCCCCAACCCCAGCTCCAAGGGTCCAACCCCTGAGCGCACAAATTATAGCTCCAGGGGCCTAACCCCTGGGCTCCCCAACCCCAGCTCCAAGGGTCCAACCCCTGAGCGCCCGAACCATAGCTCCAGCAGCCTAACCCCCGGGGTCCCCAACCCCAGCTCCAAGGGCCCAACCCCTGTGCCCCCGAACCATAGCTCCGGGGGCCTAACCCCTGGGGAACCAACACCAGCTCCAGGGAATGAACCCCTGGGGGCCCCAACACCAGCTCCAGGGGCCCAACCACTGAGCGCCCAAACCATACCTCCAGGCGCCTAACCCCCGGGGGCCCCAACCCCAGCTCCAAGGGCCCAACCCATGTGCCACCGAACCATAGCTCCGGGGGCCGAACCCCTGGGGCCCCAACACCAGCTCCAGGGAATGAACCCCTGGGGGCCCCAACACCAGCTCCAGGGGCCCAACCCCTGAGCGCCCGAACCATAATTCCAGGGGCCTAGCCCCTGGAGGCCGCAACACCAGCTCCAGGGGCCCAACCCCTGGGGGCCCCAACACCAGCTCCAGGGGCCCACCCACTGAGCGCCCGAACCATAGCTCCAGAGGCCCAACAACTGAGCGCCCGAACCATAGCTCCAGGGGCCTAACCCCTGGGTCCCCGACACCAGCTCCAGGGGCCCAACTCCTGGGGGCCCCAACACCAGCTCCAGGGGCCCAACCCATGAGTGCCCGTACCATAACTCCAGGGGCCTAACCCCTGGGGGCGCAAACCCCAGCTTCAGGGGCCGAACTACTGAACGTCCAAGCAATATCTCCAGGGTCCTAAACCCTGGAGGCCCCAACACCAGCTCAAGGAACCCAACCCCTGGGGGCCCCAACACCAGTTCCAGGAGCCCAACCCCAGAGCGCCCGAACCATAGCCCCAGGGGCCCAACCCCTGAGCTCCCGAACCATAGTTCCAGGGGCCTTATCCCTGGGGGCCCCAACACCAGCTCCAGGGGCCCAACCCATGGGGGCCCAAACACCAGCTCCAAGGGCCCAACCCCTGAGCGTTCGAACCATAGCTCCAGGGGCCTAACCCCTGGGGGCCGCTACCCCAGCTCCAGGGGCCCAACCACTGGGGCCCTCGAGCCCAGCTCCAGGGGCCCAAACCTTGAGCGCCCGAACCGTAGCTCCAGGGGCCTCATCCCCACGGGCCCCAACCCCAGCTCCAAGGGCCCAAACATTACCTCCCGAACCAAAGCTCCAGGGGCCTAACCCCTGGGGGCCCCAACACCAACTACAGGGGCCCAAACCCTGAGCGCCCGAACCATAACTCCAGGGGCCTAACCCCCGGGGGCCCCAACCCCGTTTCCAAGGACCCAAACCCTCAGCCCCCGAACCAAAGCTTCAGGGGTCTAACCCCTGGGGGCCCCAACACCAGCTCCAGGGGCCCAAACCCTCAGCGCCCCAACCAAAGCTCCAGGGGCCTAACCCCCGGGAGCGCCAAACCCAGCTCCAAAAGCCCAACCCCTGGGGCCCTGGACCCCAGCTCCAAGGGCCCAACCCCTGAGCGCCCGAACCATAGCTCCAGGGGCCTAACCCCCAGGGGCCCCAACCCCACTCCAGGGGCCCAACCCCTGTAGGCCCCAACACCAGCTCATGGAGCCCAACCCCTGGGGGACCCAACACCAGCTGAAGTGGCCCAATCCCAGAGCGCACAAACCATAGCTCCAGGGGTCCAACCCGAGAGCGCCAGAACCATAGTTCCAGGGGCCTCACCCCTGGGGGCCCCAACACCAGCACCAGGGTCCCAACCACTAGGTGCCCGAAAACCAGCTCCAGTGGCCCAACCCCTCAGCGCCCGAACCATAGCTCCTGGGGATCAACCCCTGAGCGCCCGAACCATAGCTCCAGGGGATTAACCCCTGGGGGCCCCAACCCCAGCTCCAAGGGCCCAACCCCTGGGGGCTCCAACACCAGCTCCAGGAGCCGAACCCCTGTGGGCCCCAACACCAGTTTCAGAGGCCCAACCCCTGGGGCCCTCGACCCCAGCTCCAGGGGCCCAACCCCTGAGCGCCCGAACCATAGCTACAGGGGCCTAACCCCCGGGGGCCCCAACCCCACCTCCAAGGGCCCAAACCCTGAGCGCCCGAACCAAACTTCCAGGGGCCTAACCCCTGGATGCAGCAACACCAGCTCCAGGGGCCAAACCACTGGGGGCCCCAACACCACCTCGAGGGGACGAACCCCTGAGCACCCGAACCATAGCTCCAGGGGCCCAACCCCTGAAGGCCCAAACAATACCTCCAGAGGCCTAACCCCTGAGAGCCCCAACACCAGCTCCAGGGGTCCAACCCCTGAGCGCCCGAACCATAGCTCCAGGGGCCTAACCCCTTGGGGCCCCAACACCAGCTCCAGGGGCCCAACCCCTGAGCATCCGAACCATAGCTCCAGGGGCCTAACCCCCGGGGCCCCAACCCCAGATCCCCGGACCCAACCCCAAAGCGCCCGAACCATAGCTCCATGGGCCTAACCCCTGCGGGCCCCAACACCAGCTCCAGGGGCCGAACCTCTGGGGCCCCAACACCAGCTCCAGGGACCCAATCAATGAGAGCCCGAACCATAGCTCCAGGAGCTTAAACCCTGGGGGCTCCTACCCAAGCTCCAGGGGCGAAACCCCTAGGGACCCCAACACCAGCTCCAGGGGCCCAACCCCTGAGCGCCCGAACCATAGCTCCAGGGGCCTAACCCCCGGGGGCTCCAACCCCAGCTCCAAGGACCCAACTCCTGAGCACCCGAACCATAGCTCCGGGGGCCTAACCCCTGGGAGCCCCAACACTAGCTCCAGGGGACCAACCCCTGGGGGCCCCAACACCAGCTCCAGGGGCCCAACCCCTGAGCACCCGAACCATAGCTCCAGGGGCCTAACCCCTGGGGCCCGATCACCAGCTCCAGGGGCCCAACCCCTGGGGGCCTCAACACCAGCTCCAGGGGCCCAACCACTGAGCGTCCGAACCATAGCTCCAGGGGCCTAACCCCTGGGGGCCCCAACACCAGCTCCAGGTGCCCAACCCCTGGGGGCCCCATTTCCAGCTCCAGGGTCTCAACCCCTGGGAGCCCCAACACCAGCTCCAGTGGCCCAACCCCAGAGCGTCCGAACCATAGCTCCAGGAGCCCAACCCCTGAGCGCCCGAACAATAGCTCCAGGGGCCTCACACCTGGGGGCCCCAACACCAGCTCCAGGGGCCTAACCCCAGAGCGCCCGAACCATAGCTCCAGGGGCCGAACCCCCGGGAGCCCCAACCCCAGCTCCAGGGTCCCAACCCCTGGGAGCCCCAACATCAGCTCCAGGGGCACAACCACTGGGGGCCCAAACACCAGCTCGAGGAGCCCAACCCCTGGGGTCCCCAACACCAGCTCCAGGGGCCCAACCCCTGGGGGCCCCAACACCAGCTCCAGTGGCCCAACCCCTCGGGGCCCCAACACCAGCTCCAGGGGCCCAAACCCTGATCGCCCTAACCATAGCTCCAAGGGCCTAACCCCTGGGCTCCGCAAACCCAGCTCTAATGGTCCAACCCCTGAGCGCCCGATCCATAGCTCCAGGGGCCTAACCCCGGGGGCCCCAACCCCACCTCCAGGGGCCCAACCCATGGGGGCCCTAACACCGGCTCCAGGGGCCCAACCCCTAAGCGCTCAAACCATAGATCCAGGGGCCTATCCCTTGGGGCCCCAACACCAGCTCCAGGGGCCCAACCCCTAGGGGCCCCAACACCAGCTCCAGGGGCCCATTCGCTGGGGCCCTCGACCCCAGCTCCAAGGGCCCAACCCCTCAGCTCCCGAAATATGGCTAGAGGGGCCTAACCCCCGGGGGCCCCAACTCGAGCTCCTAGGGCCCAAACCCTAAGCGCCCGAACCAAAGTTCCAGGAGCCTAACCCCAGGAGGCCCCAACACCAGCTCCAGGGACCCAACCCCTGGTGGCCCCAACACCAGCTCCAGGGGCCCAACCCCTGAGAGCCCGAACCATAGCTCCAGGAGCCCAACCATTGAGCGCCCGAACAATACCTCCAGGGGCCGAAACCCTGGGGAACCCAACACCAGCTCCAGGGGCCCAACCCCTGAGCACCCGAACCATAGCTCCAGGAGCCGAACCCCTGAGCGCCCGAACCATAGCTCCAGGGGCCTAACCCCTGGGGGCCCCAACACCAGCTCCAGGGGCCCAACCCTTGAGCGCCCGTACCATCGCTCCAGGGGCCTAACCCCTGGGGGCCCCTACCCAAGCTTAAAGGGCCCAACCCCTGGGGGCCGGAATACCAGCTCCAGGGGCCCAACCCCTGAGCGCCCGAACTATAGCTCCAGGGGAAAACCCCCGGGGGCCCCAACCCCAGCTCCAGGGGCCCAAGCCCTGAGCGCCCGAACCATAGCACAAAGGGCCTAACCCCTGGGGGCCCCCACCCCAGCTCCAAGGGCCCAACCCCTGAGCGCCCGAACCATAGCTCCAGGATACTAACGCCTGGGGGCCCCAACCGCAGCTCCAGGGGCCCAACCCCTGAGCGCTCGAACCATAGCTCCAGGGGCCTAACCCCCGGGGGCCCCATTTCCAGCTCCAGGGGCCCAACCGCTGGGGGCTCCAACACCAGCTCCAGTGGCCCAACCGAAAAGCGCCCGAACCATAGCTCCAGGGGCCCAACCCCTGAGCGCCCGAACAATAGCTCCAGGGGCCTCACCCCTGGGGGCCCCAACACCAGCTCCAGGGGCCTAACCCCTGAGCGCCCGAACCATAACTCCAAGGACCTAACCCCTGGGGGCCCCAACACCAGCTGCAGAGGCCCAACCCTTGAGCGCCCGAACAATACCTTCAGGGTTCTAACCCCTGGGAGCCCCAACACCAGCTCCAGGGGCCCAACCACTGAGCGCCCAAACCATAGCTCTAGGGGCTTAACCCCTAGGGGCCGCCACCCCAGCTCCAAGGACCCAAGCCCTGAGCGCCCGAACCATAGCTCCAGGGGCCTAACCCCTGGGGGCCCCAACACTAGCTGCAGAGGCCCAACCCTTGAGCGCCCGAACAATACCTCCAGGGTTCTAAGCCCTGGGAGCCCCAACACCAGCTTCAGGAGGCTAACCCCTGAGCGCCCGAACCATAGCTCCAGGGGCCGAACCCCCGGGAGCTCCAACCCCAGCTCCAGGGTCTCAACCCCGGGGGGCCCCAACACCAGCTCCAGGGACCTAACCCCTGGGGGCCCAAACACCAGCTCCAGGAGCCCAACCCCTGGGGTCCCCAACACCAGCTCCAGGGGCCCAACCCCTGGGGGCCCCAACACCAGCTCCAGTGGCCCAACCCCTCGGTGCCCTAACACCAGCTCCAGGGGCCCAGCCCCTGAGTGCCCTAAACATAGCTCAACGGGCCCAACTTCTGGGGGCCCCAACACCAGCTCCAGGGGACCAAACCCTGAGCGCACGAACTATCGCTCCAGGTGCCTAACCCCCGGGGGACCGAACCTCAGCTCCAGGGGCCCAAACGCTGGGGTCTTCGACCCCAACTCCAGGGGCCTAACCCCTGAGCTCCCGAAACATAGCTCCAGGGGCCTAACCCCCGGGGGCCCCAACCCGAGCTCCTAGGGTCCAAACCCTGAGCGCCCGAAACAAAGTTCCAGGGGCATAACCCCTGGAGGCCCCAACACCAGCTCCAGGGACCCAACACCTGGTGGCCCCAACACCAGCTCCAGGGGCCCAACCCCTGAGAGCCCGAACCATAGCTCCAGGGGCCCAACCCCTGAGCGCCCGAACAATACCTCCAGGGGCAGAACCCCTGGGGGGCCCAACACCAGCTCCAGGGGCCCAAAACCTGAGCACCCGAACCATAGCTCCAGGGGCCGAACCCCTGAGCGCCCGAACCATAGCTCCAGGGGTCCAACCCCTGAGGGCCCCAACACCAGCTTCAGGGGCCCAACCCCTCAGCGCCCGAACCATAGCTCCAGGGGCTTAACCTCTGGGGGCCCCAACACCAGCTCCAGGGGCCCAACACCTGAGCGCCCGAACAATACCTCCAGAGGCCTAACCCATTGGGGCCCCAACACCAGTTCCAGAGGCCCAACCCCTTAGCGTCCGAACCATAGCTCCAGGGGCCTAACCCTTGTGGGCCCCTACAGCAGCTCCAAGAGCCCAACCCCTGAGCGCCCGAACCATAGCTCCAGGGGTCCAACCCCCGAACGCCCGAGCTATAGCTCCAGGGGCCTCACCCCTGGGGGCCCCAACACCAGCTCCAGTGGCCCAGCCCCTGGGAGCCCCAACACCAGCTCCAGGGGCCCAACCCATGAGCGCCCTACCCACAGCTCGAAAGTCCTAACCCCTGAGCTCCCCCACCCCAGCTCCAGGGGCCCAACCCCTGGCGGCCCCAACACCAGCTCCAGGGGCCCACCCATGAGCGACCGAACCATAACTCCATGGGCCTAACCCCCGGGGGCCGAAACCCCAGCTCTAAAGGCAAAACCCCTAAGTGTCCGATTCCTAGCGCCAGGGGCCTAACCCCCGGGGGCCCCGACCCCAGCTCCAGGGGCCCAACCCCTGGGGGCCCCAACACCAGATCCAGGGGCCCAACCCCTGAGCGCCCTAACCATAGTTCCAAGGGCCTAACCCCTCGGTTCCCCAACCCCAGCTCCAAAGGTCTAACCCTGAGGGCCCGAAACATAGCTCCAGGGGCCTAACCTCCGGGGGCCCCACACCCAGCTCCAGGGGCCCAACCTCTGGGGACCCCAACACCAGCTCAAGGGGACCAACCCCTGAGCTCCCGAACCATAGCTTCAGGTTCCTAACCCCTGGGGGAACCCACCCCAGCTCCAAGGGCCCAACCCCTGAGCGCAAGTACCATAGCTCCAGGGGCCTAACCCCTGGGGGGTCCAACCGCAGCTCCAAGGGCCCAACCCTTGAGCGCCCGAACCATAGCTCCAGGAGCATTAACCCTGCGGGCCCCTACCCCAGCTCCAGGGGCCCAACCCCTGGGGGCCCGAACACCAGCTCCAGGAGCCCAACCCCTGAGCGCCCGAACAATACCTCCAGGGGCTTAACCCCTGGGGGACAAAACACCAGCTCCAGGGGCCCATCCCTTGAGCGCCCGAACCATAGCTCCAGGGGCCAAACACCTGGGGGCCCCTTCCGGACTTCCAAGGGCCCAACCCTGAGCGCCCGAACCATAGCTCCCGGGGCCCAACCCCAGAGCGCCCGAACCATAGCTCCAGGGGCCTCACCCCTGGGGGCCCCAACCCCAGCTCCAGTGCCCCAGCCCCTGGGGGCCCCAACACCAGCTCCAGGGGCCCAACCCCTGAGCGCCCAAACCACAGCTCCAAGGGCCTAACCCCAGAGCTCCCCAACCCCAGCTCCAAGGGTCCAACCCCTGAGCGCCCGAACCATAGCTCCAGGGGCCTAACCCCCGGGGGCCCCAACCCCAGCTACAGGGGCCCAACCCCTGGCAGCCCCAACACCATCTCCAGGGGCTCACCCCTGAGCGCCCGAACCATAGCTCCAGGGGCCTAACCCCCAGGGGCCCAAACCCCAGCTCCAAGGGCCCAAACCCTGAGTGCCCGATCCATAGCGCCAGGGGCCTAACCTCCGGGGGCCCCGACCCCAGATCCAGGGGCCCAACCCCTGGGGGCCCCAACACCAGATCCAGGGGCCTAACCCTTGGGGGCCCCATCTCCAGCTCCAAGGGCCAAACGCCTGAGCGCCCGAACCATAGATAAAGGGGCCTAACCCCTGGGGTCCCAAAGCCCAGCTCCAAGGGCACAACCCCTGAGCACCCGAAGCATAGCTCCAGGGGCCTACCCCCGGGGTCCCCAACGCCAGCTCCCGAGGCTCAACCCCTGGGGGCCCCAACACCAGCTCCAGGAGCCCAACCCCTGGAGGCTCCAACACCAGCTCCAGGAGCCCAACCCCTGGCGGCCCCAACACCAGCTCCAGGAGCCCAACCCCTAAGCGTCCTAACCATAGCTCCAAGGACCTAACCCCTGGGCTCCCCAACCCCAGCTCCAAGGGTCCGACCCTTGAGCGCCTGAACCATAGTTCCAAGGGCCTAACCCCCGGGGGCCGGAACCCCAGCTCCAGGGGCCAAACTCCTGGGGGCCCCAACACCAGCTCCAGGGGCCCAACCCCTGAGCGCCCGAACCATAGCTCCAGGGGCCCAACCCCTGATCACCCGAACCATAGCTCCAGGGGCCTAACACCTGGGGCCCCAACACCAGCTCCAGGGACCCAACCCATGGGGGCCCCAACACCAGTTCCTGGGGACCAACCCCTGAGAGACCGAACCATAGCTCCGGGGGCCTAACCCCCGGGGGAACCAACCCCAGCTCCAGGGGCCCAACATCTGGGGCCCTCGACCCCACCTCAAGGGGCCCAACCCCTGAGCGCCCGAACCATAGCTCCAGGGGCCTAACCCCTGGGGACCCGAATACCAGCTCCAGGGGCCGAAACCCTGGGGGCCCTAACACCAGCTCCAGGGGCCCATCCCCTGAGCGCCCTAGCCATAGCTCCAGGAGCCTAACCCCTGGGGGCCCCAACACCAGCTCCAAGGGCCCAACCCTTGGGGATCCCAACACCAGCTCCAGGCACCCAAACCCTGAGCGCCTGAACCATAGCTCCAGAGGCACAACCCCTAAGCGCCCGAAACATAGCTCCAGGGGCCTAACCCCTAGGGGCGCCAACACCAGTTCCAGGGCCCCAACCCCTGAGTGCACGAACAATACCTCCAGGGGCCTTACCCCTGGGGGCCCCAACACCAGCTCCAGGAGCGCAACCCCTGGGGCCCTCGACCCAAGCTCCAAGGGCCTAACCCCTGAGTGCCCGAACCATAGCTCCAGGGGCCTAACCCCCGGGGGCCGCAACCCCAGATCCACGGGCCCAACCCCTGGGGGCCCCAACACCAGATCCAGGGGCCCAACCACTGAGCGACCCAACCATAGTTCCAGGCGCCTAACCCCTGGGGGCCACAACCCCAGGTCCAAGGGCCCAGCCCCTGAGCGCCCGAACCATAGCTCCAGGGGCCTAACCGCTGGGGGCCCCAACCCCAGCTCCAGGGTCCCATCCCTTGGGGGCTCCAACACCAGCTCCAGGAGCCCAACCCCTGATGGCCCCAACCCCAGCTCCAGGGGCCTAACCCCTGGGGGCCCGTACCATAGCTCCAGGGGTCTAACCCCTGGGGGTCCCAACACCAGCTTCAGAGGCCCAAACCCTGAGCGCCCGAACCATAGCTCCAGGGGCCAAACCCCCGGGGGCCCCAACCCCAGCTCCAAGGGCCCAACCCCCGAGCGCCCGAACCATAGCTCTAGGGGCCTAACCCTGGGGTCCCAAACACCAGCTCCAGGGGCCGAACCCCTGGGGGCCCCAACACCAGCTCCAGGTGACCAACCCCTGAGCGCCCGAACCATAGCTCCAGGGGCCTAACCCCAAGGGGCGCCAACACCAGCTCCAGGGGCGCAACCCCTGAGCGCCGGAATCATAGCTCCAGGGGTCTAACCCCTGGGGGCCCCAAAACCAGCTCCAAGGGCCCAACCCCTGAGCGCCCGAACCATAGCTCCAAGAGCCTGACCCCTGGGGGCCCCAACACCAGCTCCAGGGGCCGAACCCGTGGGGCCTTCGACCCCAGCTCCAAGGGCCCAACAACTGAGTGCCCGAACCATAGCTCCAGGGGCCTAACCTCCGGGGGCCCCAACACCAGCTCCAAGGGCCCAACCCCTGGGGACCCCAATACCAGATCCAGGGGCCCAACCCCTGAGCACCCGAACCATAGCTTCAGGCGCCTAACAACCGGGGGCCCCAGCCCCAGCTCCAAGGGCCCAACCCCTGAGCGCCCGAACAATAGCTCCAGAGGCCTAACCCCTGGGGGCCCCAACACTATCTCCAGGGGCCGAAGCCCTGGGGGCCCCAATACCAGATCCAGGAGCCCAACCCCTGGGGGCCCCAACACCAGCCTCAGGGGCCCAACCCCTGGGGGAACCAACCACAGCTCCAGGTTCTCAATCCCTGGGGCTCCAACCGTATCTCCATTTATTGAACCCCTAGTTGCCCCAACCGTTGATCCAGGGGCCCAACCACTGGGGGCCCCAACCCCAGAAATAGGGGCCCAGCCCCTAGGGGCCCCAACCCCAGATTCAGGGGCCCACCCACTGGGGGCCCCAACCGTAGCTCCACGGGCCCAACCCCTGGGGGCCTCAACCCCAGCAATAGGGGCCCAACCCCTGGGGCCCTCAACCCCAGCTTCGGGGGCCCAACCTCTGGTTGCCCCAACCATAACCCCAGGGGCCCAACCCTTGGGGGCCTCAACTCCAGCTCCAGGGGCCCAGCCCCTGGGGCCCAAACTGTAGCTCCAAGGGCCCAACCCCTAGGGGTCCCAACCATAGCTCCAGGGGCCTAAACCCTGGGGGCCCCAACCCCAGCTCCAGGGGCCTAACCCCTGGGAGCCCCAACACCAGCAATAGGGGCTCAAGCCCTGGAAGCGCGAATCGTAGCTCCAGGGGCTCAACTTCTGGGGGACCCAACCGTAGCTTCAGGGACCCAACCCCTGGGGGCCCCAACCCCAGCTCCAGGGGCCCAACCCCTGGGAGCCACAACCACAGCTCCATGGGTCCAAACACTGGAAGCCGCAACCCCAGCAATAGGGGCCCAACCCCTCGGGGCCCCAACCCGAACTCCAGGGGCCGAACCCCTGGACGCCCCAAACGTAGCTCCAGGGGCACACACCCGGGGGGCCCCAACCCGAGCTCCAGGGGCCCAACCCCAGGGAGCACGAACCGTAGCTCCATGAGTCCAAATACTGGAAGCCCCAATCCCAGCAATAGGGGCCCAACCCCTCGGGGCCCGAACCCCAGCTCCAGGGGCCAACCCCTGGAGGCCCCAACCGTAGCTGCAGGGGCTCAACCCATTGGGGCCACAACCGTAGCTCCAGGGGCCAAACCCCTGTGGGCCCCAACCCAAGCTCCAGAGCCCCAACCCCTGGGGGCCCCAACAACAGCTCCAGGGGCCCACCTCTGGTCCCCCAACCATAGGTCCAGGGGACCAACCCATGGGGGCCTCAACCGTAGCTCCAGGGGCCTAACCCCTGGGGGCCCCAACCCCAGCAATAGGGGCACAACCCCTGGGGGACCGAACCGTAGCTCCAGGGGCCCAACTCCTGGAGGCCCCAAACGGAGCTCCAGGGGCCCAAACCCTGAGGGCCCCAACCCCAGCTCCAGGGGCCTACCCCTGGGGCCCCAACCATAGCTCTAGGGGCCCATTCTCTGGGGGCCTCAACCGTATCTCCATGGGCCAAACCCCTGGGGACCCGTACCCGAGCAATACCAGCTCAAGTCCTGGACGCCCCAACTGTAGCTCCAGGGGTCCAATCCCTGCGGGCCCCAACCCCAGCTCCAGGTGCCCAAGCCCTGGTGGCCCCAACCCCAGCAATAGGGGCCCAACCCCTGGGGGCACCAAACCCAGCTCCAGGGGCCAAACCCCTGGTGGCCCCAAACCCACCTCCAAAGGCCCAACCCCTGGGGGCCCAAACCATAGTTCCAGGGTCCAAACCCCTGGAGGCCTCTACCCCAGCTCCTGGAGCCAATCTTCTTAGGGACCCAACCGTAGGTCGAGGGGCCCAACCCCTGTGGGCGCCAACCCCAGCTCCAGAGTCCCAAACAGTGAGGGCCCAAACCTCAGCAATAAGGGCCCAGCCCCGGGGCACCAAACCCCAGCTCTGGGGGCTCAACCCCTGGGGACCCCAACCCCAACTCCAGGGGCCCAACCCCTGGGACCCTCAACCCCAGCTCCAGGGGCAAAACCCCTGAGGGCCCCAACCATAGCTCCAGGGGCCCAAACCCTGGGGGCCCGAACCGTAGCTCCAGGGGCCCAACCCCTGGGGGCCCCAACCCCAGCACCAGGGGCCCAACCCCTGAGCGCCAGAACCATAGCTCCAGGGGCCTAACCCATGGGGGCCCCAACCCAAGATCTAGGGGCCCAACCTCTCGGGGAACCAACCCCAGCTCCAGGGGCCCAACCCCTGAGCGCCTGTACCATAGCTCCAGGGGCCTAACCTCTGGGGGCCCCAACCCCAGCTCCAGGGGCCCAACCCCTGGGGCACTCGACCCCAGGTCCAAGGGCCCAACCCCTGAGCGCCCGAACCGTAGCTCCAGGGGCCTTACCCCTGGGGGCCCGGACACCAGCTCCAGGAGGCCAACCCCTGAGTGCCCGAATCATAGCTCCAGGGGCCTAACCCCTGGGGGCCCCAACACCAGCTCCAGGGGCCTAACCTCTGGGGCCCCAACCGTATCTCCGGGGGCCCAATGCCTGGGGCCCCAACCGTAGCTCCGGGGGCCCAATGCCTGGGGGCCTCAACGATAGCTCCAGGGGCCGAACGCCTGGGGGCCCCAACCCCAGCTCCAGGGGCCTAACCCCTGGGAGCCGCAACCTCAGCAATAGGGGCTCAAGCCCTGGAAGCCCGAATCGTAGCTCCAGGGGCCCAACTCCTGGGGGCCCCAACCGTAGCTCCAGGGGCCCAACCCCTGGGGGCCCCAACCCCAGCTCCAGGGGCCCAACCCCTTTGAGCCACAACCATAGCTCCATGGGTCCAAACACTGGAAGCCCCAACCCCAGCAATAGGGGCCCAACCCCTCGGGGCCCCAACCCGAACTCCAGGGGCCCAACCCCTGGACGCCCCAAACGTAGCTGCAGGGGCCCAACCCCTGGGGGCCCCAACCGTAGCTCCAAGGCCCCAACCCCTGGGGGCCCCAACCCCAGCTCCAGGGGCCCAACCCCTGGGGGCCCCCACTCCAGCTCCAGGGGCCCACCCCTGGGGCCCCAACCATAGCTCCAGGGGCCTAACCCCTGGGGGCCCCAACCCCAGCAATAGGGGTACAACCCCTGGGGGCCCGAACCGTAGCTCCAGGGGCCCAACTCCTGGAGGCCCCAAACGGAGCTCCAGGGGCCCAACCCCTGGGGGCCCCAACCCCAGAAATAGGGTAACAACCCTTGGGGGCCCCAACCCAAGCTCCAGGGGCCAAACCCCTGAAGGCCCTAACCGTAGTTCCAGTGG
The DNA here is from genome assembly GCF_025201925.1 of Gopherus flavomarginatus. Lineage (NCBI taxonomy): Eukaryota > Metazoa > Chordata > Testudines > Testudinidae > Gopherus > Gopherus flavomarginatus. Next base: position 24,602 of record NW_026114781.1, on the reverse strand, counting down.
CCCAAGCCTTGGGGGCCCCAACCCCAGCTCCAGGGACCCAACCTCTGGGGCCCCAACCATAGCTCCAGGTGCCCAACCCCTGGGTGCCCCAACCCCAGTTCCAGGGGCCCAACCCCTGGTGGCCCCCACCCAAGCTCCAGGGGCCGAACCCCTGGGGGCCCCAACAACAGAATTAGGGGCTCAACCCCTGGGTGCCCCAACCCCACCTCCAGGGTATCAACTCCTGGGGGCCCCAACCGTAGCTCCAGAGGCTCAACCCCTGGGGGAACCAACCACAGCTCCAGGTTCCCAACCCCTGGGGCTCCAACCGTATCTCCAGTTGCCCAACCCCTGGTTGCCCCAACCGTTGATCCAGGGGCCCAAACCCTGGGGCCCCATCCCCAGCAATAGGGGCCCAGCCCCTGAGGGCCCCAATCCCAACTCCAGGGGCCCAAACCCTGGGGGCACCAACCCCAGCTCCAGGGGCCCAACGCCAGGGGCCCCAACCGTAGCTCCAGGGGCCCAACCCCTGGGAGCCCCAACCCCAGCTCCAGGGGCCCAACCGCAGGGGCCCCAGCCTTAACTCTAGGAGCCCAACCCCTGGGGCCCCAACCCGAGCTCAAAGGGTCTAACCCCTGGGGGCCCCAACCGTAGCTCCAGGGGCCTAACCCCTCTGGGCCGCAACCCCAGCAATAGGGGCCCAACCTCTGGGGGCCCCAACCGTAGCTCCAGGGGCCTAACCCCTGGGATCCCCAACCCCAGCTAAAGGGACCCAACTTCTGGGGGCCCCAACCGTAGCTCCAGGGGCCAATCACCTGGGGCCCCAACCCTAGCTCCAGGGGCCCAAACCCTGTGAGCCCCAACCCCAGCTCCAGAGGCCCAAACCCTGGGGCCCCAACCCCAGCAATAGGGGCCCAGCCCCTGAGGGCCCCAATCCCAACTCCAGGGGCCCAAACCCTGGGGGCCCCAACCCCAGCTCCAGGGGCCCAACCCCAGGGGCCCCAACCGTAGCTCCAGGGGCCCAACCCCTGGGAGCCCCAACCCCAGCTCCAGGGGCCCAACGCCAGGGGCCCCAACCTTAACTCTAGAGGCCCATACCCTGGGGCCCCAACCCCAGCTCAAAGGGCCTAACCCCTGGGGGCCCCAACCGTAGCTTCAGGGGCCCAACCCCTCTGGGCCGGAACCCCAGCAATAGGGGCCCAACCCCTGGGGGCCCCAACCGTAGCTCCAGGGGCCAAACCTCTGAGTGCCCCTACCCCAGGAATACGGGCTCAGCCCCTGAGGGCCCGAACCGTAGCTCCAAGGGACAAACCCTTGGGGGCCCAAACCCCTGCAATAGGGGTCCAACCCCTAGGGGCCCCAACCGTAGCTCCAGGGGCCCAAACCCTGGAGACCCCAACCCTAGCTCCAGGGGCCCACCCCTGGGGCCCCAACCATAGCTCTAGGGGCCCAACCCCTGGGAGCCCCAACCGTAACTCCAAGGGTCAAATCCTTGGGGGCCCGAACCCCAGCAATATGGGCTAAAGCCCTGGCGGTCCCAACTGTAGCTCCAGGGGCCCAACCCCTGGGGGCCCCAGACCCAGCAATAGGGGCTCAACCCCTGGGGGCCCCAACCCCAGCTCCAGGGGCCCACCCCTGGGGCCCAATCCGTAGCTCTAGGGGCCCAAACCCTTGGGACCTCAACCGTAGCTCCATGGGCCAAATCCCTGAGGACTCCTACACCAGCAATACCGGCTCAACCCCTGGGGGCCCCAGCCCTAGCTCCAAGGCCCCAACCTCCTGGGGCACCAACCCCAGCTCCAGCGGCCCACCCCTCGGGGCCCTAACCGTAGCTCCAGGGGCCCAACCCCTGGGGGCCACAACCCCAGTTCCAGGGGCCCAATCCCTGAGGGCCCCAACCTCAGCTCCAGGGGCCCACCCCTGGATCCCCAACCCTAGCTCCAGGGGCCCAACCCCTGGGGGCCCTAACCCCAACTCCAGGGGCCTTACCCCTGGGGGCCCCAAACGTAGCTCCAGGGACTCAACCCCTCGGGGCCTCAATCCCAGCAATAGGGGCCCAGACTTTGGGGGCCCCAACCTCAGCTCCAGGGGCCCAACCCCTGGGGGCCTCAACTCCAGCTCCAGGGGCCCAACCCCTGGTGGCCCCAACCGTAGCTCGAGGTGCCCAACTCCTGGTGGACCTAACTCCAGGTCCAGCGGCCCAACCCCTTGGGGCCCCAACCCCAGCAATAGGGGCCCAACCCCTGGGTCCCGAACCGTGGCCCTGGATAACCACGAGTAGTAATGAGCTCGATCGTATTCATCACCATGCAATTTTGACAGTTTTCCACGGCCCTTTTAGGGCTTATGTCCGGCTTCCCACCCTTCATTTCCGTTGGCGCCGTCGGGTATTCTGGAAAAAGTGCGCGTGTATGTTTTTGACTAGGGGATGTGTTTTGTATTTTTGTGCTTGATGACATGAATAAATAGTGTATTAAGTATCAGGGTGGATTAATGGAAAAGTTAAATAATATTGTAATCTAGGTTTATAAACGGAATTTTCTAAGGCAAAACCTGTTTGGTAAGCACAGGATAAAAAGGCATTGAAACTAGTCAATATCAATGTAGGTTAAGAAAAAACATTAAAAACTAAGTTTAAAAGGATAATTAACTGAAGCAAAACCTGTTTTGTAAGCACATAACCAAAAACTATAAAGAAATACTTATAAACTAGATTTGAAAAAAATTGACAAAGGCAAAGCCTGTTTGGTAAGCACAGCATAAAAACTTTATAAAAAAGTGGCTAAGAAAAACACAATAAAGCTTAGGGTAAACTTAAAAAAAGTTTACCTTTGCAGTCTTTTTGTAAAACGAGGTAGCTTTTTTGGTTTAACCCTAGTAAATAAAACACATTAAAACTAATTAATACCAATGTAGGTTAAGAAAAAACGAAATTTAAAAGGAAAATTGACAAAGGCAAAGCCTGTTTGGTAAGCACGGGGTAAAAAAGTATTTAAACCATTCAATATCATTGCAGATTAAGAAAAAAGAGCAAAGATAGAGAGCACATGGCGGAATCAGAATGAGACAGAGAGAGAAGCTGGCAGAGTCTGTTTAGTAAGCACAGGGTAAAAAAGCATTCAGAATCAGGGTGGATTACAAGACAAGAAAAGCGAAGAGAGAGTCCACTTTGCAAAGAGCAAAGATAGAGAGCACAGGGTAGGATTGAAGAGAAAGAGAGAGAATTGTTACCTTTTCCCGTCTTTCTGTAGAATGAGGCAGCTTTCCTGGTACAAACCCTCTCAGGCTTGTTATCACCGCCTTTGGATCGGACCAATCAGAGGTGGTTTTACAATAGCGTGATAGAATTCATTTTCCTGAACCAATCCTAGTGTCTCAAGACTTTAAGCAAGAGCCAGCTCCTCCTTCTTTCCCCCTTCCTTTTATCTGTTTTTTCTTATCTAAAGAAACGCAGCATTTTCCCGCCAAGTAGCCCTTTTACAAAGATGTTTTTATAAAAGTTAAAACCACAAAGCTTTTTGTAATACACCATTTTTAAAGTTTTTCCCTAGGTTTTAAACTAACGGGTTTTTTTTTGTTTTTTTTTTTAGTAAAAACAATGTGAAAGTCGGGCAAAGCACCTGTTAGCAAAGAAGCCTCTGTGAGCAGTGGGTCAAATATAAGAAGGCTGCTTCTTTCCCAAACTTTTTAACAAACACAAGTTACAGTTACATTAAGTTTTGCAAAGAGATAATGACTCGAAAAGACAAACCTAAGACACAACCCTTTTGTATGTGTTGTAATAAAAAATTATACAGAAGCACCCTAGATTTTTTTTTAGTAACAGGCGGTTTATAGTCCCCATATTTAGTAAACCTGCGGATTAGAGAGAAGATTGCTTTTTTCCCCACATTTTAACAAATAAAGGTGAAAAGGAAACCTGAAAACCCATAGCCTTTATTTAGGCATAGGTGTTTTAATAACATGTAAGCGTGCAAAAACAGTTTAGGGTTATAAAACTAATGTGTTGTAACAAAAAAAGGTTTTTTTTTTAATTTTAGGCTAACCCGGGCCATTTTATAGTAAAAACAGCAGGCTTTTGCAGCAGCTGTTAGCAAAAACAGCCTCTGTAACTCAGTAAATTAAAAATAAAAGAACAAAACATAACAAGGTCTTCTTTTAAAGCAAAAGAACGCCAAAAACAGGTATTAAAAAGCATACTAATTTACTATCAAAACTAAGCTTTTTAACCGTTACAGTTTAAAAGCTAAAGTGTGTAGCCAAAAACCTTCCCGCGTTTTTTAAAAAACCAACTAAGACAACTCCCCCTCCGCTCTTAGCTAAACAGCCAGAGCCTTCGGCTTTTTTTTAACCCTGTAACAAAAGCTAAATACCGTTTTAAAATGTGTTTTTAAAGTAATACCTAATTTTTTTAACTTACTAACAATGAAAAATAAGTTGTGTAAAAGTTTAACGTGGTTTATTTTTAAATTAGCAGTTTTGTTTTAAAAACTAAGGTCATAAAACAAATTAAAGAAATACAGGTTGCAGTTTTTAAAAAGTTTTTGGTTACAAGGGTGTAAATGGGTACATTACCATTTACAAAGGCTTTTTATTAACTGTTTAAACACATTTACTATAAAAAATAACATTTTTAGCCATTAAAGCTAAAGTATATAGGTACTCCCAAAGCCACACCCGCCTTTTTTCCTAGAATAGTGCCCTATAAACACCCTGTTTTTCTAAAGAAACGCCTTTTTAAATATTAATTTTGGGGGGTGGAGGGCAAAACCTTTTTTTAAAAACAGGTTTAAACCTATAAATAGAGGAACAACAAACTGAACAAGCCTCTTAAAGAAATATTGCTAATACAAGACTTTTACCGTTATGGGGAGCAACAACATGGTAAGAAACCTTACTATAATTTGTGTGGGTCGCCAAGGTATTACACCAGTGTTATGCTTAGTTAAAAGGCAATATTCTTTCTTTTAAATAGGACGAGGCCTTTTTTCTTGACATTCCAGATGCCGCGCTACAAGCTTTAAACTTTGGTAAGCTAATTAATATGCTACACAATTAATTTATTTTTAAGATAAAATGTTTTAAAAAATTTTATTTTTTTAATTTAGAACAAGATGGAAGTCAAAACCACCCAATAGTTTTCCTGAAATTACAGAAGAAGGTATGAACTGTTTTTTAAATATGTGTTTTTTAAAATAAAAAAATCTGATGTTGGAAATAGTGTGCATTTTAGGGGCTTGAAAACCCTTAACGCTTTTACTGTGCCGTTGTACTGCCCCAGCGTGGTGTAAACTATAAGAGCGCTTTATTTTGTACATTGTATTTAAACGCGGTTTTTAGCCCCCTTATTGCTAAAACGTTTTTAAAATATATATATTTGGGGAACAGCTTTGTTGTTGTTAGTAAAAAAAGCCGTGCTAAAAAACATTCTGTTTATGTGTCTCCGCAGACTCATCAAGCGTTATTCCTCAATGAGAAATGTTGAAGCAGAACGCGCTTAAAGAGGCCAAGAAATTTCCCTTTGAGGCAGCTGCAGTTGGAAGCAAGGGTATTAAGCACAGCGATTCTGAACGGCCCTGCGCGTCCAAATCCCTTATTGCACAAAACCAGCCGGCACTAAAAAAGGCCAAAAAGTCTACCTCTAAAACAGCATTCGTTTTCAGGGAGGGGGGAAAGGGGCTCAGACCCCCCAGCTTTTGAACCACCCAAAGCTACCTCTACAACTTCCAGGAACCATGGTAAGCGAGGCAGAGGAGTTAAAGCCCCTAGTTTTCAACAGACCTTTACCTCCCCGACACAAAACAAATAAGCTTTAAAAACAAACAACTCTGTAGAAGCAACCGTGTTTACGGGTGGTTTGAGCAGGGTGAAGAAGTTAACCCCCGGCTTTTGGAACCCGCAAAACCCTTGCCACAAATAAGAATCTTCCTGTGGGGCTGGCTGCATCAGTTGCTGCTTGTAACGAGCTGTTTAGTGTTTGTACATATCTAAAGCGTTTAACAGATAAAAAAGTTTTCAAAGCTAATTCTTGAGGTGTTTCAAAAACAAAATTTTCCAAAAGAAAGGGTGGTTTTTAGACCAAAAAATAGCAGATACACGGGCACTAATTGAAAAAGTGGAAAGTGCGATAAAGGGGGAAGGAAGAGGGTGACTAAACATGAAACCTAAAAATGTAAAGAGGGGTAGGGAAAAAAATGGAAAAAATCTAAAATATTAAGAAGGCTTTTGGCCAAAAACATAAAAAAAACCAAACCTATTTTAAAAAACAACCCCCCAACCAAGAAAGGAAAATAGACCCTCCCACCCCTTCTTCTTCTTCTAAAGGTCCAGATTTCCCCGCTCCTGAAACACCACCACAGGTGTATTTGGAGCGTGTAAGATACTGGATAAGACCCCGAAGAGAGTTTAAGGCTTATGAATATTTTCAAGAATTTCGTTTTGCTAATTTCGACAGAGTAACGGGGTTCACAGAAGCCATGGTGGCCATCGACATCGCTATTCAAAATTTGCTAGATGATATTAATAATCAGGTGGGCCCTGAAGATTTTGTACAGCAACGCTTAGATGTCCCGGGGATAAATCACCCGCTCTTTTCTTTACAGAGATCTTGGGAAAATTTAAACGCCGTAGATTTTTTAAATAACATCGTTAATGTGTTGCAAAGTAACGCAGAGATTGTGGGGTCCGGAACTTTACGCCTGGTTGTTACACTTATTAAAAACAGGGTTGGTGGAGTTGGGTCTGTAAGACCTCTAAAAACTATTACGTAGAGTAAAATTTTTGAAAAAAAAGTAAACATTTAATTGATTTAAATAACCAGGGTAACAACCTGTCTTTTGCCTATAGCGTGCTGGGACTTTTATCGGATAAAAAACTTACAGATGCCCAACAGTTAGAGGGGGCCAAACACATTCATCAGGAGTTGGGGTTTTCGGACCAAAAAATGATTAGCTTGACAGACGAGAGCTCTTTCGAAGAGCGCTTGGGGGTAGCTATTACCGTTATGTATTATGAAAATGGAAATTGGTGTTTTTTTACAACGGGGGTGTACAGCGTTCCCACGGCCTTTGAATTTAACAGGTGTTTTTTTCACGGGTGCCCCATTTGCTATTGCGAAAATGATTACAACCCGTTGCTTAAGGCAACCTATGGACAGCTGTACAACAGAACCATCATTAAGGCTGAATTTTTAAAAAGCCAAGGGGTTGAGGTAAGGACCGTGTGGGATCACGAGTGGCAAGCCATGCTAGCAAACGATAACCGGGTGGAAAATTTTTTAACGAGAAAAAAAGCTGCCACAACCTTTGGTTCCTAGAGACGCCCTTTAGGGTGCTAGAACAAACGCCATTTGCCTTTATTACAAACCACAGCCCGGGGAGCAGGTTCAGTAGTACGATTTTACCAACCTCTACCCTTTTGTTAACAAAACTAAACAATATCATGTGGGACATCTCGTTATTGTGTATGAGGGTTTTGGGGATATCTGCCGGTACTTTGGCATTGCCAAGGTTAAAGTGTACCCTCCAAGAGGTTTGTATTTTCCCGTGTTACCATACAGGGTTGATGGTAAACTAGTGTTTCCCCTGTGCGCCCTTTGTGCAGAAACAAAACAAAAGGACCCCTGCAGGCACAGTCAGGAGGAGAGGGCTTTAACAGGGGCTTGGTGCACTATAGAGTTGGTGGAGGCTTTAAACAAAGGGTACAGAATCGCTGAAATTTATGAAGTCTGGCATTTTAACCGCTCTTCAGATGGCCTGTTTTCAGACTACATTAAAACACACCTAAGACGAAAACAAGAGGCCTCAGGGTTCCCTCACTGGTGTACGGACAAGTTTAAAAAAGAACAGTACCTTAAAGAGTACCGTGAAAAAGAAGGTGTGTCTGCGTCTTAAAAAAAATAAGGTAAACCGCGCAAAAAGACAAATCTCAAAGCTGTTTTTAAATTCCCTGTGGGGAAAATTTGGTCAGCGAACAAATTGGACTAACACTAGTATAGTAACGGACCCCGACGAGCTCTTCAAGTACGTTTTTGTACCTTATTACGATGTGTCATCGTGCGAGTTTATCGATGATGACACAGCCGTAGTGTCTTGGAAGCACGCAAAAGAACACTGCACCCATTCCAGCAACAGTAACTTGTTTATAACGTGCTTTACCACAGCTTATGCTGGGCTAGAGGTCGACCGCTTGTTAGACCGTTTACAGGAGCGGTGTCTTTATCATGATGCAGATTCTATACTTGTTGTAAGTAAAGAAGGGGAGTGGAATCCACCCCAGGGGCTTATGTAGGAGATTTAACTAGCGAAATACCCCCAGATGATCACATTGTGGAGTTTGTGTCCGCGGGACCTAAAACATACGGGTACAAACTGTCCAGCGGTAAAACCTCTATGAAATAAAAAGAATCACACTTAACTCAGGAAACACTGAAAAAAATAATTTTGAAAGCTTAAAAGAAATCGTCTGGGATTACCCCGCGGGAGAGGACCCAAAAGAAATCGTAATCCAGCAGCCAGGAATCGTAAGGGTAAAAACCACTGGTTAATAGAAACAAGGACTCAAAAAAAAACCCAAGAAGTCATTTACGACAAAAGAGCCCTCGAGGAAGCTTTTAAAACTTTGCCGTATGGGTATTAATACTTATGAAAAACCACGTACAGTTTGTTCATCCCTTTTCCTTTTTGCTTTGTGATCCCTCAAATTCTGGAGAATCATATTTTATAAAGCAGTTGTTAGAAAATGGACATAAACTGTTTACATGTATGCCTGAAAATATTGTGTGGTGTTATAGTTGTTGGCAATTGCTGTATACAGAGTTGCTCCAAAAATTTTCATGTATTACCTTTTTGGAAGGTTTTCCTAACACTTTTAATGATGAACATTTATTTCCTAAAAAAGTGAATGTGGTTATTATAGATGATCTAGTGGAGTCTGCTTCTGAAAGTGGTTCGGGTGCTCAGGGGTTGGGCACCTGGAGCTATGGTTCGGGCGCTCAGTGGTTTGGCCCCTGGAGCTGGTGTTGGGGCCCCCAGGGTTTCGGCCCCTGGAGCTGGTGTTGGGGCCCGCAGGGGTTAGGCCCCTGGAGCTATGGTTCGGGCGCTCAGGGGTTGGGCCCTTGGAGCTGGGTTTGGGGCCCCCAGGGGTTAGGCCCCTGGAGGTATTGTTCGGGCGCTCAGGGGTTGGGCCACTAGAGCTGGTGTTGGGGCCCACAGGGGTTAGGCCCCTGGAGCAATGGTTCGGGCGCTCAGGGGTTGGGACCCTGGAGCTGATGTTGGGGCCCCCAGGGGTTAGGCCCCTGGAGATATGTTACGGGCGCTCAGGGGTTGGGCCCCTGGAGCTGGGGTTGGGGCCCCCAGGGGTTGGGCCCCTGGAGCTGGATTTGGGGCCCCAGGGGTTAGGCCCCTGGAGCTGTGGTTCGGGCGCTCTGCGGTTGGGCCCCTGGAGCTGGTGTTGGGGCCCACAGGGGTTGGGCTCCTGGAGCTGGTGTTGGGGCCCCTAGGGGTTGGGCCCCTGGAGCTGGGGTTGGGGCCCCTGGGGGTTAGGCCCCTGGAGCTCTGATTAGGGCGCTCAGCGGTTGGACCCCTGGAGCTGGTGTTGGGGCCCGCAGGGGTTGGGCCCCTGTAGCTGGTGTTGGGGCCCCCGGGGGTTAGACCCCTGGAGTTATGGTTCGGGCCTCAGGGGTTAGGCCCCTGCAGCTATGGTTCGTTCGCTCAGGGGTTGGGCCAATGGTGCTGGTGTTGGGGCCCCCAGGGGTTGCCCCCCTGGAGCTGGGGTTGGGGCGCCAGGGGAAAGGCCCCTGGAGCTATGGTTCGGACGCTCAAGGGTTTGGCCCCTGGAGCTGGTGTTGGGGCCCCCAGGGGTTGGGCCCCTGGAGCTGGTGTTGGGGAGCCCAGGGGTTAGGCCCTTGGAGCTAGGGTTAGGGCGCTCAGAGGTTGGGCCCATGGTGCTGGTTTTCGGGCCCCCAGGGGTTGGGCCCCTGGAGATGGTGTTGGGGCGCCAGGGGTTAGGCCCCTGGAGCTATGGTTCGGACGGTCAGGGGTTTTGCCCCTGGAGCTGGTGTTGGGGCCCCCAGGGGTTGGACCCCTGGAGCTGGGGTTGGGGCCCCCGGGGGTTAGGCCCCTGGAGCTATGGTTCGGGCGCTCAGGGGTTGGACCCTTGGAGCTGGGGTTCGGGAGCCCAGGGGTTAGGCCTTTGGAGCTATGGTTCGGGCGTTCAGTGGTTGGGCCCCTGGAGCTGGTGTTGGGTCCCCCAGGGGTTGGGCCACTGGAGCTGGTGTTGAGTCCCCCAGGGGTTGGGCCCCTGCAGCTGGTGTTGGGGACCCCAGGGGTGAGGCCCCTGGAGCTATGGTTCGGGAGCTCAGGGGTTGGGCCCCTGGAGCTATGGTTCGGGCGCTCTGGGGTTGGGCCACTGGAGCTGGTGTTGGGGCCCCCAGGGGTTGGGCTCCTGGAGCTGGTGTTGTGGCCCCCAGGGGTTTTGCCCCTGGAGCTGGGGTTGGGGCCCCCGGGGGTTACGCCCATGGAGCTATGGTTTGGGCGCTCAGGGCTTGGGCCCCTGCAGCTGGTGTTGGGGCCATAGGGGTTGGGCCCCGGAGCTGGTGTTGGGGCCCCCAGGGGTGAGGCCCCTGGAGCTATGGTTCGGGCGCTCAGGGGTTAGGCCCCGGGAGCTATGGTGCGAGCGCTCAGGGGTTGGGCCCCTGTAGCTGGTGTTGGGGATCCCAGGGGTTGGGCCCCTGGAGCTCGGGTTGGGGACCCCGGGGGTTAGACCTCTGGAGGTATGGTTCGGGCACTCAGGGGTTGGACCCTTGGAAATGGGGTTGGGGAGCCCATTGGTTAGGCCCTTGGAGCTATGGTTAGGGCGCTCAGGGGTTGGGCCCCTGGAGCTGGTGTTGGGGCCCCCAGGGGTTAGGCCACTGGAGCTGGTGTTGGGCCCCCCTGGGGTTGGACCCCTGGAGCTGGTGTTGGGGCTCCCAAGGGTTGGGCTACTGGAGCTGGTGTTGGGGACCCCAGGGGTTGGGCCCCTGGATCTGGTGTTGAGGCCCGCAGGGGTTGGACTCCTGGAGCTTGTGTTGGGGCCCCCAGGGGTTAGGCCCCTGGAGCGATGGCTCGGGCGATCAAGGGTTGGGCCCTTGGACCTATGGTTCGGGCGCTCTGGGGTTGGGCCCATGGAGCTGGAGTTGGGGCCCCCAGGGGTTGGGCTCCTGGATCTGGTGTGGGGGTCCCCAGGGGTTGGGCCCCTGGAGCTGGGGTTGGGGCCCCGGGGGTTAGGCCCCTGGAGCTATGGTTCGTGCGCTCAGGGGTTGGGCCCTTGGAGCTGGGGTTAGGGAGCCCAGGGGTTAGGCCCTAGGAGCTATGGTTAGGGCGCTCAGGAGTTGGGCCCCTGGAGCGGGTGTTGTGTCCCCCAGGGGTTAGGCCACTGGAGCTGGTGTTGGGGCCCCCAGGGGTTTGGACCCTGGAGCTGGTGTTGGGGCCCTGAGGGGTGAGGTCACTGGAGCTATGGTTTGGGCGCTCAGGGGTTGGGCCCCTGGAGCTATGGGTTGGGCGCTCAGGGGTTGGGCCCTTGGAGCTGGTGTTGGGGCCCCCAGAGGTTAGGCCTCTGGAGTTATGGTTCGGGCGCTCAGGGGTTGGGCCCTTGGAACTGGGGTTGGGGCATCCGGGTGTTAGGCCCCTGGAGCTATGGTTCGGCGCTCACGGTTGGGTCCCTGGAGCTGGTGTTTTGGGCCCCCAGGGGTTGGGCCCCTGGAGCTATGGTTAGGGCGCTCAGGGGTTGTTCCCCTGGAGCTGGTGTTGGGGCCCCCATTGGCTGGGCCACTGGAGCTGGTGTTCGGGCCCCCAGGGGTTGGAACCGTGGAGCTGGTGTCGGGGCCCCCAGGGGTGAGGCCCCTGGAGCTATGGTACGGGCGCTCAGGGGTTGGGCCACTGGAGCTATGATTCGGGAGCAATGGGGTTGGGCCCCTGGAGCTGGTGTTGGGGCCCCCAGGGGTTGGGCTCCTGGAGCTGGTGTTGGGGCCTCCAGGGGTTCGGCCCCTGGAGCTGGTGTTGGGGCCCTCAGGGATTGGGCCCCTGGAGCTGGGGTTGGGGCCCCCAGGGGTTAGGTCCCTGGAGCTATTGTAAGAGCGCTCAGGGGTTGGGCCACTAATGCTGGTGTTTGGGCCCCAAGGGGTTGGGCTCCTGGAGCTGGTGTTGGGGCCTCCAGGGTTTCGGCCCCTGGAGCTGGTGTTGGGGACCCCAGGGATTAGGTCCCTGGAGTTACGGTTCGGGCGCTCAGGGGTTGGGCCACTATTGCTGGTGTTTGGGCCCCAAGGGGTTGGGCTCCTGGAGCTGGTGTTGGGGCCTCCAGGGTTTCGGCCCCTGGAGCTGGTGTTGGGGACCCCAGGGATTAGGTCCCTGGAGCTATGGTCCGGGCGCTAAGGGGTTGGGCACCTGGAGCTGGTGTTGGGGCCCCCAGGGGTTGGGCACCTGGAGCTGGGGTTGGGGCCCCCAGGGGTTAGGCCCCTGGAGCTGGGGTTGGGGCCCCCAGGGGTTAGGACCCTGGAGCTATGGTTCTTGCGCTCAGGGGTTGGGCCCTTGGAGCAGCGGTGGGGGCCCGCAGGGTTTAGGCCCCTGGAGCTATGGTTAGGACGCTCAGGGGTTGGGCCCTTGGAGATGGGGTTGGGGCCCCCGGGGGTTAGGCCCCTGGAGCTGGTGTTGGGGCATCCAAGGGGCTAGGCCCCTGGAGCTATGGTTCGGGCGCTTAGGGGTTGGGTCCTTGGAGCTGGGGAGGGGGTCCCCAGGGGTTAGGCCCCTGGAGCTATGGTTTGAGCACTCCGGGGTTGGGCCCCTGGAGCTGGCGTTGGGGCCCCCAGGGGTTGGGCTCCTGGAGCTGGTGTTGGGGCCCTCAGGGATTGGGCCCCTGGAGCTGGGGTTGGGGCCCCTGGGGGTTAGGTCCCTCGAGCTATGGTAAGGGCACTCAGGGGTTGGGCCACTAATGCTGGTGTTTGGGCCCCAAGGGGTTGGGTCCCTGGAACTGGGGTTTGGGCCCCCAGGGGATAGGCACCTGGAGGTATTGTTCGGGCGCTCAGGGGTTCGTCCCCTGGAGCTGATGTTTGAGCCCCCAGGGGTTAGGACCCTGGTGGTATTGCTCGGGCTCTCAGGGGTTCGGCCCCTGGAGCTGAGGTTGGGGTCCCCAGGGATTAGGCCTCTGGAGCTATGGTTCGGGCTCTCAGGGGTTGGGCCTTGGAGCTGGGGAGGGGGCCCCCAGGGGTTAGGCACCTGGAGCCATGGTTCGGGCGCTCAGGGGTTGGGCCCCTAGAGCTGGTGTTGGGGTCCCCAGGGGTTGGGCCCCTGGAGCTTTTGTTGGGGCCCCAGGGGTTAGGCCCCTGGAGCTATGGTTCGGGCGCTCAGGGATTGGGCCCCTGGAGCTGGTGTTGGGGCCCCCAGGGGTTAGGCCCCTGGAGCTGGGGTTGGGGCCCACAGGGATTAGGCCCGTGGAGCTATGATTCGGGCGCTCAGGGGTTGGGCTCTTGAAGCTGGGGTGGGCGCCCCAAGGGATTAGGCCCCTGGAGCTATGGTTCGGGCGCACAGGGGTTGGGACCCTGGAGCTGGTGTTGGGGCCCCGAGGGGTTGGGACCCTGGAGCTGGTGTTGGGGCCTCAGAGGTTAGGCCCCTGGAGCTATGGTTCGGGCGCTCAGGGGTTGGGCCCCGGAGCTGGTGTTGGGGCCCCCAGTTGTTGGGCCCCTGGAGCTGGGGTTGAAGCCCCCAGAGGTTAGGCTCTTGGAGCAATGGTTCGGGCGCTTAGGGGTTGGACCCTTGGAGCTGGGGTTAGGGAGCCCAGGGGTTAAGCCCTTGGAGCTATGGTTAGGGCGCTCAGGGGGTGGGCCCCTAGAACTGGTGTTGGGGCCCCCAGATGTTGGGCCCCTGGAGCTGGTGTTGGGGCCCCCAGGGGTGAAGCCCCTGGAGCTATGGTTCAGGCGCTCAGCGGTTGGGCCCCTCGAGCTATGGTTCGAGCACTCTGAGGTTGGGCCGCTGGAGCTGGTGTTGGGGCCCCCAGGGGTTGGGCTCCTGGAGCTGGTGTTGGGGCCCCCAGGGGTTGGGCCCCTGGAGCTGGGGTTGGGGCCACCGGGGGTTAGGCCCCTGGAGCTATGGTTCGGACGCTGAGGGGTTGGGCCCCTGGAACTGGTGTTGGGGCCCCCAGGGGTTCGGCCCCTGGAGCTGGTGTTGGGGCCCCCAGGGGTTTGGCCTCTGGAGCTATGGTTCGCGTGCTCAGGGATTGGACACTTGGAGCTGGGGTTGGGGCCCCCGGGCCTTAGGCTCATGGAGCTATGGTTACGGCGTTCAGGGGTTGGGCCCCTGGAGCTGGGGTCGAGGGCCCCAGGGGTTGGGTCCCTGGAGCTGGGGTTCGGGCCCCCGAGGGTTGAGCCCCTGGAGCTGGTGTTTGAGCCCCAGGGGTTAGGTTCCTGGAGCTATGGTTCGGGCGCTCACTGGTTGAGCCCCTGGAGCTGGTTTTTGGGCCCTCAGGTGTTGGGCCCCTGGAGCTGGGGTTGGGGCTCCCGGGGGTTAGGCCCCTGGAGCTATGGTTCGAGCGCTCAGGGGTTGGACCCTTGGAGCTGGGTTTGGGGAGCCCAGGGGTTAGGCCCTTGGAGCTATGGGTAGGGCGCTCTGGGGTTGGGCCCCTGGAGCTGGTGTTGGGGCTCCCAGGGGTTGGGCTCCTGGAGCTATGTTCGGGCGCTCTGGGGTTGGGCCCGTGGACCTGGTGTTGGGGCTCCCAGGGGTTGGGCTCCTGGAGCTGGTGTTGGGGCCCCCAGGGGTTTGGCCCCTTGAGATGAGTTTGGGCCCCCTGGGGTTTAGGCCTCTGGAGCTATGGCTCCTGCGCTCTGGGGTTGGGCCTCTGGAGCTGGTGTTGGGACCCCTAGGGGATGAGCCCCTGGAGCTGGGGTTGGGGCTCCCGGGGATTAGGCCACTGGAGCTATGGTTCGGGCGCTCAGGGGTTGGGCCCTCGGAACTGGGATGGGGGCCCCAGGAGGTTAGGCCCCTGGAGCTATGGTTCCGGCGCTCAGGGGTTGGAACCTTGGAGCTGGGGTTGGGGAGCCCAGGGGTTAGGCCCGTGGAGCTATGGTTCGGGCTGTCAGGGGTTTGGCCCCTGGAGCTGGTGTTGTGGCCCAAAGGGGTTAGGCCCCTGCTGGTATTGTTCGGGCGCTCAGGGGTTGGGCCCCTGCAGCTGGAGTTAGGGCCCCCAGGGGTTGGGCCCCTGGAGCTGGTGTTGGGGCCCCAGGGTTAGGCCCCTGGAGCTATGGTTCGGGCGCTCAAGGGTTGGGCCCCTGGAGCTATGGTTCGGGCGCTCAGGGTTTGGTCTCCTGGAGCTGGTGTTGGGGCCCCCATGGGTTGGGCCCCTGTAGCTGGTGTTGTGGCCTGCACGACTTGGGCTCCTGGAGCTGGTGTTTTGGCCCCAAGTGTTGGGCCTCTTTAGCTGGGGTGGTGCCCCCGGGGGTTGAGCCCCTGGAGCTGGTGTTGGGGCCTCCAGGGGTTGGGCCCCTGGAGCTGGGGTTGGGGCCCCCAGGGGTTAGGCCCCTGGAGCTATGTTTCGGGTGCTCAGGGGTTGGACCCCTGCAGCTGGTGTTAGGGCCCCCAGGGGTTGGGCCCCTGGTGCTGGTGTTGGGGCCCCAGGGGTTAGGCCCCTGGAGCTATGGTTCAGACGCTCAGGGGTCGGGCCCCTGGAGCTGGTGTTGAGGCCCGCACGAGTTGGGCCCCTGGAGCTGGTGTTGGGGCCCCCAGGGGTTGGGCAACTGGAGCTGGTGTTGGGGCCCCAGGGGTTAGGCCCCAGGAGTTATGGTTCAGGCGCTCAAGGGTTGAGCCCCTGGAGGTGGTGTTGGGGCCCACAGGGGTTGGGACCCTGGAGCTCGGTTTGCGTCCCCCAGGGGTTAGGCCCCTGGAGCTATGGTTCGTTTGCTCAAGTTTTGGGCCCCTGGAGCTGGTGTTGGGGCCCCCAGGGGTTTAGCCCCTGGAGCTATGATTCGGGTGCTCAAGTTTTGGGCCCCTGGAGCTGGTGTTGGGGCCCCCAGGGGTTAGGCCCCTGGAGGTATTTTTTGGGCGCTCAGGGGTTGGGCCCCTGGAGCTATGGGTTGGGCGCTCAGGGGTTGGGCCCTTGGAGCTGGTGTTGGGGCCCCCAGAGGTTAGGCCTCTGGAGTTATGGTTCGGGCGCTCAGGGGTTGGGCCCTTGGAACTGGGGTTGGGGCCCCCGGGTGTTAGGCCCCTGGAGCTATGGTTAGGGCTCTCAGGGGTTGTTCCCCTGGAGCTGGTGTTGGGGCCACCATTGGCTGGGCCACTGGAGCTGGTGTTCGGGCCCCCAGGGGTTGGAACCGTGGAGCTGGTGTCGGGGCCCCCAGGGGTGAGGCCCCTGGAGCTATGGTACGGGCGCTCAGGGGTTGGGCCACTGGAGCTATGATTCGGGAGCAATGGGGTTGGGCCCCTGGAGCTGGTGTTGGGGCCCCCAGGGGTTCGGCTCCTGTAGCTGGTGTTGGGGCCTCCAGGGGTTCGGCCCCTGGAGCTGGTGTTGGGGACCCCAGGGATTAGGTCCCTGGAGTTACGGTTCGGGAGCTCAGGGGTTGGGCCCTTGGAGCTGGGGTGGGTCCCCCAAGGGTTAGGCCCCTGGAGCAATGGTTCGGGCTCTAAGGGGTTGGGCCCCTGGAGCTGGTGTTGGGGCCCCGCAGGGGTTAGGCCCCTTGAGTTACGGTTCGGGCTCTCAGGGGTTGGGCCCCTGAAGCTGGTGTTGGGGCCTCCAGGGGTTCGGCCCTTGGAGCTGGGGTGGGGGCCCCCAGGGGTTAGGTCCCTGGAGCTATGGTTCGGGCACTCTGGGGTTGGACCCCTGGAGCTGGGTTTGGGGCCCCCAGGGGTTGGGCTCCTGGAGCTGGTGTTTGGGCCCCCAGGGGTTGGGCCACTGGAGCTGAGATTGGGGCCCCTGGGGGTTAGGCCAATGGAGTTATTGTTCGAGCGCTCAGGGTTAGGGCCCTTGGAGCTGGGGTGTGGGCCCCCGGGGGTTAGGCCCCTGGAGCTATGGTTCGGGCGCTAAGGGGTTGGGCACCTGGAGCTGGTGTTGGGGCCACCAGGGTTTGGGCTCCTGGAGCTGGTGTTGGGGCCCCCAGGGGTTGGGCACCTGGAGCTGGGGTTGGGGCCCCCAGGGGTAAGGACCCTGGAGTTATGGTTCTTGCGCTCAGGGGTTGGGCCCTTGGAGCTGCGGTGGGGGCGCCCAGGGGTTAGGCCCCTGGAGCTATGGTTTGAGCACTCCGGGGTTGGGCCCCTGGAGCTGGCGTTGGGGCCCCCAGGGGTTGGGCTCCTGGAGCTGGTGTTGGGGCCCTCAGGGATTGGGCCCCTGGAGCTGGGGTTGGGGCCCCCGGGGGTTAGGTCCCTGGAGCTATGGTAAGGGTGCTCAGGGGTTGGGCCACTAATGCTGGTGTTCGGGCCCCAGGGGGTTGGGTCCCTGGAACTGGGGTTTGGGCCCCCAGGGGATAGGCACCTGGAGGTATTGTTCGGGCGCTCAGGGTTTCGGCCCCTGGAACTGATGTTTGAGCCCCCAGGGGTTAGGACCCTGGTGGTATTGCTCGGGCGCTCAGGGGTTCGGCCCCTTGAGCTGAGGTTGGGGTCCCCAGGGATTAGGCCTCTGGAGCTATGGTTCGGGCTCTCAGGGGTTGGGCCTTGGAGCTGGGGAGGGGGCCCCCAGGGGTTAGGCCCCTGGAGCCATGGTTCGGGCGCTCAGGGGTTGGGCCCCTAGAGCTGGTGTTGGGGCCCCCAGGGGTTTGGCCCCTTGAGATGAGTTTGGGCCCCCTGGGGTTTAGGCCTCTGGAGCTATGGCTCCTGCGCTCTGGGGTTGGGCCTCTGGAGCTGGTGTTGGGACCCCTAGGGGTTGAGCCCCTGGAGCTGGGGTTGGGGCTCCCGGGGATTAGGCCACTGGAGCTATGGTTCGGGCGCTCAGGGGTTGGGCCCTCGGAACTGGGATGGGGGCCCCAGGAGGTTAGGCCCCTGGAGCTATGGTTCCGGCGCTCAGGGGTTGGAACCTTGGAGCTGGGGTTGGGGAGCCCAGGGGTTAGGCCCGTGGAGCTATGGTTCGGGCTGTCAGGGGTTTGGCCCCTGGAGCTGGTGTTGTGGCCCAAAGGGGTTAGGCCCCTGCTGGTATTGTTCGGGCGCTCAGGGGTTGGGCCCCTGCAGCTGGAGTTAGGGCCCCCAGGGGTTGGGCCCCTGGAGCTGGTGTTGGGGCCCCAGGGTTAGGCCCCTGGAGCTATGGTTCGGGCGCTCAAGGGTTGGGCCCCTGGAGCTATGGTTCGGGCGCTCAGGGTTTGGTCTCCTGGAGCTGGTGTTGGGGCCCCCATGGGTTGGGCCCCTGTAGCTGGTGTTGTGGCCTGCACGACTTGGGCTCCTGGAGCTGGTGTTTTGGCCCCAAGTGTTGGGCCTCTTTAGCTGGGGTGGTGCCCCCGGGGGTTGAGCCCCTGGAGCTGGTGTTGGGGCCTCCAGGGGTTGGGCCCCTGGAGCTGGGGTTGGGGCCCCCAGGGGTTAGGCCCCTGGAGCTATGTTTCGGGTGCTCAGGGGTTGGACCCCTGCAGCTGGTGTTAGGGCCCCCAGGGGTTGGGCCCCTGGTGCTGGTGTTGGGGCCCCAGGGGTTAGGCCCCTGGAGCTATGGTTCGGACGCTCAGGGGTCGGGCCCCTGGAGCTGATGTTGAGGCCCGCACGAGTTGGGCCCCTGGAGCTGGTGTTGGGGCCCCCAGGGGTTGGGCAACTGGAGCTGGTGTTGGGGCCCCAGGGGTTAGGCCCCAGGAGTTATGGTTCAGGCGCTCAAGGGTTGAGCCCCTGGAGGTGGTGTTGGGGCCCACAGGGGTTGGGACCCTGGAGCTCGGTTTGCGTCCCCCAGGGGTTAGGCCCCTGGAGCTATGGTTCGTTTGCTCAAGTTTTGGGCCCCTGGAGCTGGTGTTGGGGCCCCCAGGGGTTTAGCCCCTGGAGCTATGATTCGGGTGCTCAAGTTTTGGGCCCCTGGAGCTGGTGTTGGGGCCCCCAGGGGTTAGGCCCCTGGAGGTATTTTTTGGGCGCTCAGGGGTTGGGCCCCTGGAGCTATGGGTTGGGCGCTCAGGGGTTGGGCCCTTGGAGCTGGTGTTGGGGCCCCCAGAGGTTAGGCCTCTGGAGTTATGGTTCGGGCGCTCAGGGGTTGGGCCCTTGGAACTGGGGTTGGGGCCCCCGGGTGTTAGGCCCCTGGAGCTATGGTTAGGGCTCTCAGGGGTTGTTCCCCTGGAGCTGGTGTTGGGGCCACCATTGGCTGGGCCACTGGAGCTGGTGTTCGGGCCCCCAGGGGTTGGAACCGTGGAGCTGGTGTCGGGGCCCCCAGGGGTGAGGCCCCTGGAGCTATGGTACAGGCGCTCAGGGGTTGGGCCACTGGAGCTATGATTCGGGAGCAATGGGGTTGGGCCCCTGGAGCTGGTGTTGGGGCCCCCAGGGGTTCGGCTCCTGTAGCTGGTGTTGGGGCCTCCAGGGGTTCGGCCCCTGGAGCTGGTGTTGGGGACCCCAGGGATTAGGTCCCTGGAGTTACGGTTCGGGAGCTCAGGGGTTGGGCCCTTGGAGCTGGGGTGGGTCCCCCAAGGGTTAGGCCCCTGGAGCAATGGTTCGGGCTCTAAGGGGTTGGGCCCCTGGAGCTGGTGTTGGGGCCCCGCAGGGGTTAGGCCCCTTGAGTTACGGTTCGGGCTCTCAGGGGTTGGGCCCCTGAAGCTGGTGTTGGGGCCTCCAGGGGTTCGGCCCTTGGAGCTGGGGTGGGGGCCCCCAGGGGTTAGGTCCCTGGAGCTATGGTTCGGGCACTCTGGGGTTGGACCCCTGGAGCTGGGTTTGGGGCCCCCAGGGGTTGGGCTCCTGGAGCTGGTGTTTGGGCCCCCAGGGGTTGGGCCACTGGAGCTGAGATTGGGGCCCCTGGGGGTTAGGCCAATGGAGTTATTGTTCGAGCGCTCAGGGTTAGGGCCCTTGGAGCTGGGGTGTGGGCCCCCGGGGGTTAGGCCCCTGGAGCTATGGTTCGGGCGCTAAGGGGTTGGGCACCTGGAGCTGGTGTTGGGGCCACCAGGGTTTGGGCTCCTGGAGCTGGTGTTGGGGCCCCCAGGGGTTGGGCACCTGGAGCTGGGGTTGGGGCCCCCAGGGGTAAGGACCCTGGAGTTATGGTTCTTGCGCTCAGGGGTTGGGCCCTTGGAGCTGCGGTGGGGGCGCCCAGGGGTTAGGCCCCTGGAGCTATGGTTTGAGCACTCCGGGGTTGGGCCCCTGGAGCTGGCGTTGGGGCCCCCAGGGGTTGGGCTCCTGGAGCTGGTGTTGGGGCCCTCAGGGATTGGGCCCCTGGAGCTGGGGTTGGGGCCCCCGGGGGTTAGGTCCCTGGAGCTATGGTAAGGGTGCTCAGGGGTTGGGCCACTAATGCTGGTGTTCGGGCCCCAGGGGGTTGGGTCCCTGGAACTGGGGTTTGGGCCCCCAGGGGATAGGCACCTGGAGGTATTGTTCGGGCGCTCAGGGTTTCGGCCCCTGGAACTGATGTTTGAGCCCCCAGGGGTTAGGACCCTGGTGGTATTGCTCGGGCGCTCAGGGGTTCGGCCCCTTGAGCTGAGGTTGGGGTCCCCAGGGATTAGGCCTCTGGAGCTATGGTTCGGGCTCTCAGGGGTTGGGCCTTGGAGCTGGGGAGGGGGCCCCCAGGGGTTAGGCCCCTGGAGCCATGGTTCGGGCGCTCAGGGGTTGGGCCCCTAGAGCTGGTGTTGGGGTCCCCAGGGGTTGGGCCCCTGGAGCTTTTGTTGGGGCCCCAGGGGTTAGGCCCCTGGAGCTATGGTTCGGGCGCTCAGGGATTGGGCCCCTGGAGCTGGTGTTGGGGCCCCCAGGGGTTAGGCCCATGGAGCTGGGGTTGTGGCCCACAGGGATTAGGCCCGTGGAGCTATGATTCGGGCGCTCAGGGGTTGGGCTCTTGAAGCTGGGGTGGGCGCCCCAAGGGATTAGGCCCCTGGAGCTATGGTTCGGGCGCACAGGGGTTGGGCCCCTGGAGCTGGTGTTGGGGCCCCGAGGCGTTGGGACCCTGGAGCTGGTGTTGGGGCCTCAGAGGTTAGGTCCCTGGAGCTATGGTTCGGGCGCTCAGGGGTTGGGCCCCGGAGCTGGTGTTGGGGCCCCCAGTGGTTGGGCCCCTGGAGCTGGGGTTGAGGCCCCCAGAGGTTAGGCTCTTGGAGCTATTGTTCGGGCGCTTAGGGGTTGGACCCTTGGAGCTGGGGTTAGGGAGCCCAGGGGTTAAGCCCTTGGAGCTATGGTTAGGGCGCTCAGGGGGTGGGCCCCTAGAACTGGTGTTGGGGCCCCCAGAGCTTGGGCCACTGGACCTGGTGTTGGGGCCCCCAGATGTTGGGCCCCTGGAGCTGGTGTTGGGGCCCCCAGGGGTGAAGCCCCTGGAGCTATGGTTCTGGCGCTCAGCGGTTGGGCCCCTCGAGCTATGGTTCGAGCACTCTGAGGTTGGGCCGCTGGAGCTGGTGTTGGGGCCCCCAGGGGTTGGGCTACTGGAGCTGGTGTTGGGACCCCAGGGGTTGGGCTACTGGAGCTGGGGTTGGGGCCAGCGGGGGTTAGGCCCCTGGAGCTATGGTTCGGACGCTCAGGGGTTGGGCCCCTCGAGTTGGTGTTGGGGCCCCCAGGTGTTGGGCCCCTGAAGCTGGTGTTTTGGCCCCAGGCGTTAGGCCCCTGGAGCTATAGTTCGGGAACTCAGGGGTTTGGGCCCGTGGAGCTATGGTTCGGGAGCTCAGGGGTTGGGCCCCTGGAACTGGTGTTGGGGCCCCCAGGGGTTAGCCCTCTGGAGCTATGGTTCGCGCGCTCAGGGATTGGACACTTGGAGCTGGGGTTGGGGCCCCCGGGCGTTAGGCTCATGGAGCTATGGTTACGGCGCTCAGGGGTTGGGCCCCTGGAGCTGGGGTCGAGGGCCCCAGGGGTTGGGTCCCTGGAGCTGGGGTTCGGGCCCCCGAGGGTTGAGCCCCTGGAGCTGGTGTTTGAGCCCCAGGGGTTAGGTTCCTGGAGCTATGGTTCGTCCGCTCACTGGTTGAGCCCCTGGAGCTGGTTTTTGGGCCCTCAGGGGTTGTGCCCCTGGAGCTGGTGTTGGGGCCCCAGGAGTAAGGCCCCTGGAGCTATGGTTCGGGCGCTCAGGGGTTGGGCCCCTGGAGCTGGTGTTGGGGCCCTCAGGTGTTGGGCCCCTGGAGCTGGGGTTGGGGCTCCCGGGGGTTAGGCCCCTGGAGCTATGGTTTGAGCGCTCAGGGGTTGGACCCTTGGAGCTGGGTTTGGGGAGCCCAGGGGTTAGGCCCTTGGAGCTATGGGTAGGGCGCTCTGGGGTTGGGCCCCTGGAGCTGGTGTTGGGGCTCCCAGGGGTTGGGCTCCTGGAGCTATGTTCGGGCGCTCTGGGGTTGGGCCCGTGGAGCTGGTGTTGGGGCTCCCAGGGGTTGGGCTCCTGGAGCTGGTGTTGGGGCCCCCAGGGGTTCGGCCCCTTGAGATGAGTTTGGGCCCCCCGGGGTTTAGGCCTCTGGAGCTATGGTTCCTGCGCTCTGGGGTTGGGCCTCTGGAGCTGGTGTTGGGACCCCTAGGGGTTGAGCCCGTGGAGCTGGGGTTGGGGCCCCCGGGGGTTAGGCCACTGGAGCTATGGTTCGGGCGCTCAGGGGTTGGGCCCTCGGAACTGGGATGGGAGCCCCAGGAGGTTAGGCCCCTGGAGCTATGGTTCCGGCGCTCAGGGGTTGGAACCTTGGAGCTGGGGTTGGGGAGCCCAGGGGTTAGGCCCGTGGAGCTATGGTTCGGGCTGTCAGGGGTTTGGCCCCTGGATCTGGTGCTGTGGCCCCCAGGGGTTAGGCCCCTGCTGGTATTGTTCGGGCGCTCAGGGGTTGTGCCCCTGCAGCTGGAGTTAGGGCCCCCAGGGGTTGGGCCCCTGGAGCTGGTGTTGGGGCCCCAGGGGTTAGGCCCCTGGAGCTATGGTTCGGGCGCTCAGGGTTTGGTCTCCTGGAGCTGGTGTTGGGGCCCCCATGGGTTGGGCCCCTGTAGCTCGTGTTGGGGCCTGCACGAGTTGGGCTCCTGGAGCTGGTGTTGTGGCCCCAAGTGTTGGGCCTGTTTAGCTGGGGTGGTGCCCCCGGGGGTTGAGCCCCTGGAGCTGGTGTTGGGGCCTCCAGGGGTTGGGCCCCTGGAGCTGGGGTTGAGGCCCCCAGAGGTTAGGCTCTTGGAGCTATGGTTCGGGCGCTTAGGGGTTGGACCCTTGGAGCTGGGGTTAGGGAGCCCAGGGGTTAAGCCCTTGGAGCTATGGTTAGGGCGCTCAGGGTCTGGGCCCCTAGAACTGGTGTTGGGGCCCCCAGAGCTTGGGCCACTGGACCTGGTGTTGGGGCCCCCAGATGTTGGGCCCCTGGAGCTGGTGTTGGGGCCCCCAGGGGTGAAGCCCCTGGAGCTATGGTTCTGGCGCTCAGCAGTTGGGCCCCTCGAGCTATGGTTCGAGCACTCTGAGGTTGGGCCGCTGGAGCTGGTGTTGGGGCCCCCAGGGGTTGGGCTACTGGAGCTGGTGTTGGGACCCCAGGGGTTGGGCTACTGGAGCTGGGGTTGGGGCCACCGGGGGTTAGGCCCCTGGAGCTATGGTTCGGACGCTCAGGGGTTGGGCCCCTCGAGTTGGTGTTGGGGCCCCCAGGTGTTGGGCCCCTGAAGCTGGTGTTTTGGCCCCAGGCGTTAGGCCCCTGGAGCTATGGTTCGGGAACTCAGGGGTTTGGGCCCGTGGAGCTATGGTTCGGGAGCTCAGGGGTTGGGCCCCTGGAATTGGAGTTGGGGCCCCAGGGGTTAGGCCCCTGGAGCTATGGTTCGGGCGCTCAGGGTTTGGTCTCCTGGAGCTGGTGTTGGGGCCCCCATGGGTTGGGCCCCTGTAGCTCGTGTTGGGGCCTGCACGAGTTGGGCTCCTGGGGCTGGTGTTGTGGCCCCAAGTGTTGGGCCTCTTTAGCTGGGGTGGTGCCCCCGGGGGTTGAGCCCCTGGAGCTGGTGTTGGGGCCTCCAGGGGTTGGGCCCCTGGAGCTGGGGTTGGGGCCCCCAGGGGTTAGGCCCCTGGAGCTATGTTTCGGGTGCTCAGGGGTTGGGCCCCTGCAGCTGGTGTTAGGGCCCCCAGGGGTTGGGCCCCTGGTGCTGGTGTTGGGGCCCCAGGGGTTAGGCCCCTGGAGCTATGGTTCGGACGCTCAGGGGTTGGGCCCCTGGAGCTGGTGTTGAGGCCCGCACGAGTTGGGCCCCTGGAGCTGGTGTTGGGGCCCCCAGGGGTTGGGCAACTGGAGCTGGTGTTGGGGCCCCAGGGGTTAGGCTCCAGGAGTTATGGTTCAGGCGCTCAAGGGTTGGGCCCCTGGAGGTGGTGTTGGGGCCCACAGGGGTTGGGACCCTGGAGCTCGGTTTGCGTCCCCCAGGGGTTAGGCCCCTGGAGCTATCGTTCGGGCGCTAAGGGGTTGGGCTCTTGGAGCTCGGGTTGGGGCCACCAGGGGTTAGGACCCTGGAGCTATGATTCGGGTGCTCAAGTTTTGGGCCCCTGGAGCTGGTGTTGGGGCCCCCAGGGGTTAGGCCCCTGGAGGTATTGTTTGGGCGCTCAGGGGTTGGGCCCTGGAACTGGTGTTGGGGCCCCCAGGGGTTGGGCCA